>NW_010553147.1:307-1302 GCF_000687285.1 Phaethon lepturus | reverse complement strand
AGCCAACTTCAGGTGGCTGCGAGCGGCAAGCGCGTCTCTGCACAGCGTGTTTGTCTGCTTCGGGCCCCGAGCATCCACTGCTGGCCACGCCACGGTGGGACAGAAGGGCTCGTGCTCTGAGAGATACCCCATTCCTCTGGGGCGGCACACGCAGGACCCGCAGGCTGGGCAGGAGCGCAACAGGGGCTGGGCTGAAACACCCAGTTGCTGTTTCTCTCCTGTCAAGGAGAACCAGAAAGCCAAATCTGAACACTGGAAAGCCAGAGCTGTCTGAAATCCAAGGCTGAGGTTTGCGTTTCAGGCCCTGAGGCTCAAGGTCACCCGTGGACCATAAGGAGGAGGACCTCGGTGCTGGGAGAGGAGGGGATGCTCTTTGGAAGGGGCTGAGGGGGTGCCCAGGACAGATGAGAGCCTGGGGGGAGATCTCACCGGGGCTGGCTGACCCCCGGCTCTGGGTGCCTTTGGTGTCAGGTGCCCAACCTGCATCAGCCCAAAGGGTGCTGACTTTCAGAGCACGGGTGCTCCAGCAGCTACGAAAAGCCTCCTTGCCCTGTGCCCCCGTACGATACGATACCCCTCTAACTTCTGACCGTGCATCTGAAGAGCATGCGGTTCATTTCCCAAACGTAACCTATTGACAGCGATTTTCTGCCAGGTGAGCACCAGCTCTGTGCCCGCCACGAAGGCTGGCAGAGCATCCCGCCATCCAGTGCAGCCGGCGGTGGCTAAGAGCCTGCGCTGCCGACCATGGGATTTATACCGGAGTTTTACTCCAAATAAAGAGCCGATGCCTCGGCCTGACTGCAAATAAACGGCTCCGCCGTCAGAGGAGGAGCGCGCATCACCTCCACCAAAGGAACCGTAGGTGGCATGCAAGGCCGGGCTACGGGACGGCTCTCCCCAGCCCTGCTCTCGGCCTCCGCTGCCTGCGCTTCGATTCTGCGCCGGCTCTGAGCGCCAGCGGTGCCCGGGTTTACGGGAGAGCAGTGCTGCCC
>NW_010553147.1:0-277 GCF_000687285.1 Phaethon lepturus | reverse complement strand
GCGGCTGCCCTCTCGCTGCCCGCTGCCTGCTCTGCGGCTGCCCAGGAGGGCACCCTGCTGCAGGCAGCACCCCCCGACAGGCAGGATCAGAAATAAAAGGTTTCCTGTGGTTTGGGATCAGGCGGGGGGAAGGATTGCCTTAACCCTTTTTTCCCACCTGGCGTGGGTTGTGCTGGGTTCCGCATCTCTCCCTCAGCTCTCCGGGTCCTGCTGCCTCTCCGTAAACCAGCGATGGAAACTGCAGGTCAGGCAGGGACCAGGGGCCTGATCCTGCACC
>NW_010553146.1:638-935 GCF_000687285.1 Phaethon lepturus | reverse complement strand
AAGGGCTCTCCGGGACGGAGCAGCAGGAGCAGCCCGGGGACTGCGCTGGCACAGCCCAGCAAGAGGAGAGGCGAAGCGCGCCTGCAGCGGAGGGGAAGGCTCCCGCACTCCTGCAGTGCACTCACTGCACAGACCTGGACAAAAGTACATCTCCAGCCTTGGACAAGCAGATTTTGGAAACTCCACCCTTCAGGCTAACTCTCGCAGCCTTTGCCTTTCCCTGTTGCGTTCCGTCATCATCAGTTCTTGCCAGAAACTGCTTCGATCTTCCAGAAGATGGAGTGAAGTCAACTTCGG
>NW_010553146.1:0-524 GCF_000687285.1 Phaethon lepturus | reverse complement strand
CTGCCCCGCAGGCAGCGGCCACCCCCTTAGCAGCCGGGGATATCCCCCGTCCCACGGCACGTTCCCGAGGGTGACGCTGGGCTGCTTTTGCTGCAGAGCGACCATTTGGAGCAGCGACCACTGCTTATCCTTGCAAAAGCTGCAGCAAGAAGGGTAATTGCTTGGTTATAAAGGGTGCTGGCAGGGACCACCGGGACATTCAAGGCCAGACTCTGCCACCCCATTGCCACTGTGCGTCCCTTTTCTCATGCGGAGGTGACAGTGCCGGGGTCCTTGGTCCGTCCTGGCAGGCACTCACGCCTTACGGTGTGTGAGCCCGAGTCCTGTGACGCCCCTGATCCAGCACATCCAGATAACGCCGGGGCTGGGCGATACGCATGCACATCAGCTCCGGGTGAGCGCGCACCTCTGCAGAAAGCAGAGCGGGTGCCCGAGTGTTTCCAGGATCAGCACTTAAATGTGTAATGAGAGGGAACAGCTGGATGGCACAAACACGCTGGGGGACCCGCAGCATGGCCGGGGAT
>NW_010553145.1:3469-6180 GCF_000687285.1 Phaethon lepturus | reverse complement strand
TTTATTTTAATTCCCTAGCACCTTGGTTACAGTGTCAGGAGGAAAATTTGATTTGAGAAAGCCACATTTTTTCAGATCTGTCCATTGACCACCAATTAAGATGATCTTTGTGCTCTCTGAATTGGAATTTGAAAAATAAACAAATGTGCCACAGGAAGAGGAGACTGTGCCAGCCAGCTTGCCTTTCAATATATCATCTTTAAGAGCAATTTTAAATTATGAAAATATAAAAAAAATAATTGTCAAAAACTATTGGGAAAAATAGTGTAAATACAAGGTACATGTGAAAAAAGAACATAAAGCAGCAGCTTTGGAGTTCCTGGCTTGGTTTCTTTAGGAAGATTTTTCAAGTGAGGTTTGAGTGTAGAATGATATGATTGAGGAAATTGTTATAGGAATATAGTGGAAATTTTCTAATGAAACAGATTTCATTAGTAGAAACCACTTTGACTAAATTTACTATTTTCATCAAATTTCAGTATTGAGAAAATTTTCCTGAAAAATTAGAAAAAGTTTGGAGAACTTTAAATGTTCTTTAATGAGTTTTTTGTTGTAATAGAAATCTAATTATTTTCTAAAGGTCTTGACTGGTTTTGATTGTAGAAATATAATGTAGTCAAAATTAAAATCAAAGCCTTGTGTTCAGTATTGGCTCAGCTGAAAGGAAATGAGTTAAGACCTGACAAAAACTATCACTGTAACAGGCATGGTCCTTGGCAGTCCTGGGAATAATTCCATCTTGTTAGTCTCTGTGACAACTTGTGCGTAGTCAGTATAAACTCTGAGCTTTTAGCAGCTCATATTTTTTACTTTGCCTGTCCTTAGGACAATCCCTGGTGTATCACAGCTGCCCCAAAATCTGGATTTCTTGAACTGTCCATTTTCTAGATAAAGGACTTCTGAATCCTATGCTGCATCTGTGGCATTTTTATTTAGGAGCAAATTTCCGCTTTAAAGTGGTTTAAAAGGCTAAATTCACAGCTGTATAAAGTGCTCCTGGGTGTACCCTGGAAATGAAAAGCACCAGAATAAGACATTGTCTTGCTACTCTGAGAGGAATCAGTGCTTTAACAATAGTTGATTGAACCTGCTGAATCACAGAATCGTTAAGTTTGGAAAAGACCTTTAAGATCATCAAGTCCAACCATCAACCCAACACCATCAAGCCCACTAAACCATATCCTGAAGTGCCATGTCTACACGTTTTTTGAACACTTCCAGTGATGGTGACTCCACCACCTCCCTGGGCAGCCTGTTCCAATGCTTGACCACTCTCTCAGTAAAGAAATTTTTCCTAATATCTAGTCTAAACCTCCCCTGATGCAACTTGAGGCCATTTCCTCTCATCCTATTGTTGGTTACTTGGGAGAAGAGACCAAATAGCTCTAATAAGTACAAAATAGTAGGTACACAACCATGTACATTTTCAAGGCAGACAAAAACAACAGAAACCAATAGTAGCTTATAGACTCATCAGGCAGCTCAAGATATACAAATAATCTAATTTACCTACCTGTCTCTGTTTCTCAAGACAGGCAGCAATTCTGTGCTTATTGATAAAGTGTCTGATGCCTACCCAAGCCAGTGTGGATGAACCTGGGAAAACATTCACAGAATAGCTTTCAGAGTTAAGAGGACTGCCTTCTCACCAGGAGCCCCATTTTTGCACTGGCATGAACTTCAGATGATAATGTGAACCATTAGGTGGTATGTGGATTGCAAAGCTCCTGTTAATCCATGCACAGACAAATAAAAATTACTCAGCTGGATAATTCATTTTGTTAACCAAGAAGATATCAGCTTTTGATGAAGCTGTCAGAAGGCTTAGCATGGTGTAAAAGTCAAACAAGACATTTGTGTTAACAAGTTCCACTTCTCAGGAAAAAATCTAATAATGGCAAGGGAAAAAATTGCAAAAGGCATTTCTTTAAACTGCTGGGCAGCACTGAATTACAAAATCTCATTAATTTAAAATATTATATATAATACTAAATGAAAGAAACAGAATAACATTCTTAACATAAGACAAGGCACCAGTAACAACCATGTGGAGAATTGTTTGATCATTTTTTTCCTTCTCATGAGAGGTAGAGTTAAATTTAGGCCTGCGCCTTAATCAGATTTTAGTACAGCTGATGTCCTTATATTTAGAGAGAAGAGAAGGCTCACCACAGTGTACAACTTCCTCAAGGGGGGTGGCAGAGGTGAAGTGCTGATCTCTTCTCTCTGGTGACCAGTGATAGGACACAAAGAAATGGAATGAAGATGCATCAGGGGAAGTTCAGATTGGACATTAGGAAAAGGTTCTTCACTGAGAGGGTGGTCGGTCAATGGAACAGGCTGCCCAGGGAAGTGGTCATGGTACAAAGCCTGTCAGAGTTCAGGAAGCATCTGGACAATGCTCTTAGTCACATGGTTTAGTTTTAGGTAGTCCTGTGAGGAGCAGGAAGGTGGACTTGATGATCTTTATGGGTCTCTTCCAAGTTGAGATATTCTATGAATCTATGATTCTATGATATAAGGTCTGGGTTTGTCTTTCAATCCACTGGAGTCAATTTATTCTTTTGTTTTCTCTAATTACCTTTGGGGGGAGGCAGAGGTGCCAGAGATAGGCAGGTACCCAGTGCAAGGTTACTCAACAAGATGCCAGAGGTTCAGCTATGCTTGTCTAATCCTGCATTTTTGGCATCAAGATAATCTGATTAATTCTT
>NW_010553145.1:1601-3438 GCF_000687285.1 Phaethon lepturus | reverse complement strand
AAAGAGCAGCTTAAGCAAAGGGAAGGAGCATCTGGACTAGGTCCTAAGCTATCCTCCACCTAGGAAAAGGTCCCATATTATTTGGAGCAAAGACCTTTCTGGATCTTTTGGACAGTGAGGGGGTAGACAGTGACAAGGCTAACCAGAGACAGGCAGGAATCAAACTAACTCCGCAAGAGGAATTAAGGGGTCTTGGTAAACAGTAACTCAAAGCAGGACTGCAGCACATTTTTGAGCCCTAAATTTTATTGTGTCAAACACTGAAGCATGACACCCTGGAGTTGATCCTCTCCTGATAAAGCTATGAAAGTCACTCCAGGCTTACATAACATAAGTATACCTTAAATTAGCCTAAAGTCTGCATGCATGAAACTCAGACCATTGGCACCAGCTGTGATACTGCACAGTCCGTTCCCTGCCCCCTCCTGACATGACCGAATCCATTCTGTAAGGAGCACTGTTAATGGTGTAACATCTTACACCTCAGGCAACATTTCTGTCCACCTCCCATGCTAATGACTACAGCAAAGGATTGACTTCAAAGTTGGGAAAGGCCTCCTTTGAAAGCTCAGAAAGCAAAACCATGTAGCCCACCAGATTCCTGTCTCTTCAAAGCCATTACTAGAATGTCTAGCAGAGGGCACCAAGGGCACTAGTCTACAACTTAGACTGTGAAATCTGGAATTAAAAGGCAGAGAGAAACCTTGCAGTCAAAACTCTATTAAGGAAGACGAGAACTTGCCATTTAACTTCAAGCTCCGAGACTGAGATATAGGTAAAGAAAAAGGCAATTTTTATAGTGTTGTTTTTGTAATAACACCTTCTGAGAAAATGTATTTTCTCCCATTGCAAGCACAGTACAAACCCAGTCTGGGAATACCGTCTTTGGTTACCAGACATGGGCATGAATTGAAGCCTGGACTTTTTCTCAGATGGAACTTTTGCTGCTTCAGTGTTGGCATCTGATATGCCTGAGTCACACTGTCAGGGGATCATGTTCTCAAGAGCTATGTGGCATAGATCTATGGGCAAACACAGATCTGTTGCAGTGCCTCAGGTTTAGAGGGCAAGTTGTCGACTGTATTTACTACCTGCTTGCAGTGCCTGGCTTCACTCAACCAGTCATGGGGAGACTCCCATGGAGATCACTAGAAATAGGTTTACATGAAAGACATGACACAGAAGATGGCAGAAGCTACAGTAGCTAATTGAAATCACCAAGACCAAGAACTATATTGAACTTCATTCATCCCCAGATGTGACTTCTTGAAGACTGTTGAGAAACTCTGTCTTTCCATACAGGATTGGTATCCTGAGTGTTTGCTCCCTTTCTCATTAAAAATGAAGTCAAATCAACTTCTTCATTAAAAAGACTGCAAGAAGATGAGTCTGACAAAACACATACTTTTACCCAACGAATCAGTGCTGGCAACATCCCCCAGAAGTGGGATACTACCAGCAGGGCCCTGATGTCTCCTCATCAAAGATGCTGTGGATGATACAAGTGCAGACTGAGGGAATAATCATGGTCTATCTAGCTTGATTTGTCTTGCTTTGTTTGCAGTATAAACAATAACCAAGAGATTATAGTTAGAGATGGTCATTAAAACAACAGAAGCATACAGGACAGTGCCTGAACAGTGTCTCACCAGTGCTGAAGTTCCTGTTCATGGCAGTAGCACAAGAGTATTTGGAAGTGTCTTTCCAGCAAATTAGGGGCAACAACGTACACATGAACATGGGAGAAAGTAGCAAATATCTTCTCTTGAAGGATCTTGAAAATGAGACTAAGTCTGTTTATTGCTGTTCAGACTGACCTTTTCATCTTCCTCTTTCC
>NW_010553145.1:0-1584 GCF_000687285.1 Phaethon lepturus | reverse complement strand
CCTACAAGAACTTCAGTCTTCTACTGCACTCTTAAAAGCCTAGTTAGCTAGACCATGTCTGTTTTCAGGAGCATTCTCTTCTGTCACTTAATTTTATAATCTGTCTTCTTCATCTCACACTTTAGATCCTTAAAGTGGTGGCTAAGCAGTGGGTGTCAATAGTTTATTCTGAATGCTGAAATGGCAAAAAAATTGTCACAGGCTTTTTTTTCAAGAAAGAAAATGCATTAATCTGTAGACTGGCTGGGGTGAAAAGAATATTTCAGCCTTTGCTAGTTATTTGTAATCTACCCATGACTGCGGTGATATGAATCAGTAATACACATCTCCCTCTCTCTGATTCCCTATGGCAGTTATAAATCAAGAAAAACTAGGAGCTTCAGTCTTGGAAGTGTAAATAGGTTTTGAGATTCTGAGTGGGACAATCATGGAGTCTTAGAATTTTTGGTTGGAAGAGACTTTTTAAGGTCATCTAGTCCACACCCCCTGCAAGGGAGGAGTGTGGGGAAGAAATTCCAAACCCTTGTCCCCTTTCTTATAGTTATAGTCTCTGTCTTGATGGAAAACTAGACCTTAAAGGACTTACAGAGCTGAACTATCAGGTTAGTGTACCAGAAGTCGAGGCAATACCTGTGTCATTGACAGCTCAGCAAATGCCTGAATAAACACCTAATATTTGTGAAAATAAATCTCATGGAGTATGGGAAAAGCAAAGAACACAATATTGGTATTGCTAAATAGGCTAGCAGGTTCCTCTTTCTCAAAGTAAATATTTTCAGGCTCCTGTTGGAGCTAAACACAAGAGGGATGACTATATCAAATAAGCATCAGACAAGACAGCCCAGCACATAGTTTTCCTGGTATAATTTGGTTTAGTTCCTGTAGGCATATTGTGAATGAAAAGGTTGCAAGCTACAATGTAATGAGGAAAATGTACCTCAATTTGTGCCTCCTGTTTAGGCAGCTCTTCATCGTCTTTTGGTATTAGCTGTAAAAAGAGTTTGACTGGATGTCACATCCATTTTTCACCTTTGGATATCACTAGATGTTGAAAAAGTAGATTATTCCAGCCATTCAGATGCATAAGACTAAAGAGCCCAGAGGTACTAAAGAAATCCTGGGCACTGCTAATGCATTTTGTTCCCACTGTGAAGGACCATCATTTTTTTCTGCCTTAGAAGACAATATCCTTTGTTAATTAAAGCATCATCAATTCTCTGCTTCAAAGACTGTCTGCCTACCTGGTATCAGAACAAAATGCTTTATTAAAATTATGAGCAACAGCAAATAAAACTACCACAGAGTAGTAGTTTCAACTGTCTGAAAGACTGACTGAAAAACCATCACCTGCTACAATAAATAAAGACATGTCCATGACATGCAGCATAAATGCTCATGGGTGCTCTGATTTTCATTTGATTCCTTTTTTTCTGCTGAAATTATCATTTTGCATCAGCTTTCATTTTTTCATTCTCACTGGATACAATAAAAGAGCACCATGGAAAAAACAGCAACAAACAATCCTTTCTTTCTGGTTAGCACATTTCAAAGACTGAATTTCACAGAATCACAGAATCACTAGGT
>NW_010553144.1:0-532 GCF_000687285.1 Phaethon lepturus | reverse complement strand
GGTTTTTTGAAGCCGCCGCCACCACCACCTCCGTAAGCCCAAGCCACACACAGAATAAAGATGTGAAGCAGCGGATCCTCGGCTGATGTAAATCAATACGCATCTCCCATCGTCGGCAGAGTTAAACTTACAACCAGCCGGGGAGGTAACCCAAAATGCTGCTCGTTGGAGCAAAAGAAATTCCTGCAGTAATTAGATCTGGAGCATGATTACCCAAAGGGAAACGAAAAACAAATGTGGGTGACAGACATTTCCAGGATATAACTTCAGTTATTAATGCTTTTCTCCACCAGTGACAGGCACAAGGGATTAGTATTGCCTGAAAAACTCTGGTTTACTGTGGGAAAAAATGAGGGCTGGAAATGAAGCAAGTAGAAGGCCATATGCTGCTCGGTGTGCTCGTGGGGTCCTGGGAGGATAGCTTTAGCCAAAACAACAAAAGGCAAATATGTGAGGCATATGTGAGAAGAAACATGAACCTGTTGCTTCTAAGTTTCCAGTTAAAAAAAGAAGGAGGAAAAAAAAAAAAAAA
>NW_010553143.1:31057-33220 GCF_000687285.1 Phaethon lepturus | reverse complement strand
CGTCACGTGACGCAAAGCCCCGCCCCTTCCCGGAGGAACTGGGCAGTGTCTTAAAGGGGCCGCTCCCCTCTCCCCGCACGGGAGCGCGCGTGTGCGCGGACCCGCCGCCAGGGCAGCTCACACCTGCGTGAAAGGAGTGGCGTCGGCGCAGGCATCAGATCTGCTCATAAAGGGCAAGCATACAGCCGCACTTGGGCAGGGCCATCTTCCTTTTTTCCCCTTTTCCTCCACTTTTTTGTTCTGATTTTTTTTTTTTTTAAAGATAAACCTGTGACTCTGCTCATTAACATGAAGCCTTTCTAAAGGCGAGAGTACATTTGTGAGCAATAATCCCCTCTCTCCCACTGTGCCGTCGCTTATGCCAGTGCCCGAGAAGGAAAGGCCGGAGATGAAGACAGGGCTGGAGGCGAGGGTGGAAGCTCAGGGCAGAAGCCCCTTTCCTCGGCCTCCCAATTAAGCCTCAACTTAATGAATTCGAGGGAGGCCGTTTGCCTCAAAGCCTCGTCGGGCTGGGAGAGGAGCTTCTGATTCTCAGCGTGTACATGTGAAGTTTTCCATGAGCTTTTAAAGATGAGGAAGGGTGGTGGAATTGCGGGGTAAGAGCTGGGGAAGAACCCTGCTTGAGCCCACGGAAGACCAGCAAGGTGCTGAGAGGGCTGGAAAAAGGAGCTTTTGCCTCTCACACTGTTTTCATCGCTAAGAAGCGGCGTCTGCGTTATTTCCCCTGCGTTTCCATAAAAATAAATGAGCTACAGCGAAATCCCCGTTGAGCAGTGAAAGCTCTTCTCGCGTATAAAAGCACCCGTTAAAGCACCAGAAGCGTTTCAGACGTAGCAGTTTCACTGCCGAGGGAGCAGAGGAGCGGAAGGCGAGAGCAGGGCGAGCCCAGGGACACCTGGAAACGTTTCTTCCAGCCTTTCTGCCCTGGCCACCCTTGGAAGCACAATACTGGGCAAGATGGGCTTTTGCGTGGCAAGCAAGGGTAGTGCTAAATAGGAAAAAAGTCTGCATTTCACCAGTGCTTTTCATTTCTTTGGCTGTCCAAGATTTACAAGGAATGTAAATTTTAAAGATTTACAGCTTTGTAATAAAGTACCAAGCATTAGGACAAAACGTAGCAGGACCACGTTATGCTGACAAGAAAGTATTCTGACAATAGACAAAGCATCATAATCCGTATAGCTGTGGGCCAGGCGTGTTAGAAATATCTGTGGACTTTTTATGCTCTTGATTAAAATGTTTATTAAAGCCATTTTAGTGCTGGCAAGCTATCAGGAGGAAGAGAAAAGGAGAAAGGACGTGGGGTTGTGTAGCAGCCTAGCATTAAAGGCATGAGGGTATTTACACAGCTAGCTTTAAAAGGGCCTATTGACAACTCCAACGGGAATTGAACAGCACAGAAGTAGGAAGAAAGGACACACAGCTGAAGTTCCCTTTGTATATACCGTCATACCTCATGTGCACTTTGTCCTAACTAGTTCGAAAAGAAAATTAAGGCGAAGACCTTTTGTCAAATTGTACCCCTGAGGGTGTACGGCAATGCACATCATAGCACACATTGTTATTATATTAATTGTCCTCCATCGCATGGGCAAGATGAAATGAAAAAGAGATGGAGACCTGGACATGAATTGTTCACAGGTGACAAGAGCCCGTTTCCTGCCTGTCCTCCGGTGCCTGAGCCCGTAACTGCATGAAATGCCTCATTACCCCACATGGTCCAAGGGCACAAATTGTTTGACTTTCCTGTCGATCCTTAGAGCTCAAGGATTAAACAAGCACAGGATTTTTGAGAGGAGGTCGACTGACTTACCAGTAGCTTCTCTGGTAACCGGCCAAGGACACGCAGCAGGCTCTGATGTAGGGCTGCCAAATTATTGAAGAATCTCATTAGAAAAGCCTACCCTGGCACGGGACTTCTATTCTATCTTTGAAGATTATTGAGTGCTGTACACAGGAGCAATATCCTGCCCACCTGCAAAAAGACGGGAAGCTGTGTGGAAGTTGGAAAGTGTCCCTGTGGTAAGTGGGTATGTGAGCAAAAGCTGTTTGTTTCTACTGGTAAAGGTTGTTTTTACTCACTCCCTTAGTATAGTAACAGATAAATCCAGAGCTTTTCAGGTGGTGTCAGCCTGTGATACCTGAGTGTTTCCAAATCAAGTG
>NW_010553143.1:12608-31026 GCF_000687285.1 Phaethon lepturus | reverse complement strand
GCAGGAAGTTCTGCAGTTCCATCTCCCAGTCTGCCATGAATCCATGTTTACATGATCATGCGGGCTGGCAGTGAGAGATGTGGTATTTACAGGTTGTACGAGGATGAAAAGTAATTCTACGAGAATCCTTTGGCAAAGCTCTGTAAGCTGTCCTGGAAGGTAGAGGGGTGATCAGACTGAAGACAATAGCTGAAGAGAAGCTTCCAGCAATAAATGAGTCCAGCAAGAGAACTGCAGCCGTTGGATGTGCTCCAACTTTGGTACTTGCATGCGGGCACGAACCATCCTACCCGTAACAGATGCTGCACAAAGAAAAATAGGTTGCCTGGCCTTAAGTGATAAGGCATGTGTGTCTGTGACATGACAACACATGTCAATAAACACTCAAAATACATAGATACTTAGATTATAGAGTTGTGAGTGTAAGGACTGTTTGCACAGTACGTTTTAGCACTGCAAAGCCACACCGGGGGTTTTCAGAACAAGCAATGTGGAAGGCATGAGCCCCTTTTTTCCCAAAACTAGGTTTCAAGTTCAGAGAAAAATGGAACATTCGTTGCAGTCACAGGCCATACAGCAGGGAGTGAGGAAAAATACTTAGAAGGAGGAAGCATTCGGAAAATAATCCTAATTTTCTTCTTATAAAACAAGCAAGCCCAGCCCAAGATGTCTGCAGGCTGTTGGAATAGTGTATGTGTGATGCTCATTACTGAACTTCGCTAAGCCGGCAGCAGAAGCTGACAGAACAGCATGTCACTGGCATTCATAATTGAAATCCTGTAACCGTTTGCATTCTAGGGTCAAGGAATGTTAAGAGCAGTGTACAAGTGAAGGCAGAAGATGGCTTTTTTAATTCTAAGATCCCGTAACAGCCTGAAGGGAACTTCAAGTGACTTAGCATGACAAATAAAAGAATATCAAAGGAAATTTTATCAGTCTCTATAGAACTCCTAAGTATATTTAGCTATCCAAGTGCACAGTATAGGATGAAATACACTGAGCACTTCAGAGTCTCATACCCAAGGAAATACATTTTATGGTCCTCTGACTGACTTAAATCCAATCATCGTGTATTCCAAAACCTCACAAATAAAAGCTACTAGAATTAAAGCAGATGAGCTTGTGTACAACTCTAAGCTGTTAAATGTAACTAAATCTTCCATACCTAACAATTTGCATTTACCTGCTATATCTTCAGAGTGGCATATCTTGTATAAATATCCTATTTAGAAATTGTTTCCCACTCAGAAGTCTTTTTTCCCCCCGTAGTTCTTGGAAACACTGGGATATCAAACGTTGGCGTTACTAGCTTCTGTCACTGCAACTGAAGTAGCACGAGAGCTGCAAGGAGAGAAATTACTAGGTATTTTGCAGAGTTTGGGTTTAGAAACACGAAGCTATTTCAACAATGTGAAGCAATGATGCCCTTTAAAGAACCTGGTTTGCAAGTGCTAGATGCCCCAGACTTGGAGACAGAGGTACAGCAAATAAGCTAATTCAATACCAGAATTTTATTTCAGTTCCCAAGTTAGCCAAACACTTGCTGTAGTGCTAGACTATCCTTTCATCTTACTCTAGATTGCAAAACTGATCAATCACTCAGTTTACTTTTGGGCATTCCTCAAAGCATTGCCATATGTTTAAATGGAATTATCTCCACTAGTGTTCCTATCCTCTGTCCAGGTTTTGGAATGTTTCCCATGAAAACTAAGGTTGGGAACACGAAAGCAAAATTTTACTAATAACGCACAATAATTTGCATTCTCATTATTTAATCTTTTGCCAATGAGCTAAAGAATTTATTATGCATTTAAGAGACAAAACAGAGATCACAAGAGGCTTTTGCATTTATATATACAGAAAGATATCAGTCTTAAGTCAGCAATACTTGAAGGACCATAGAAGATCCTTTTCTCATAACATACTAGAACTTGGATGTGGTTGACATTCTCCTGTGATTCACACTTATGCCAGGGTATAAGTGCTCATGGATGATCTCCAAATTTAAAAGAACAGGTGCTTTAAATTAAATGCAAAAAACCCCAATGTGCACTATTATTGATACCCATTAATTAATCATTAAAGAAAGCCATAGTCAAAACATTCCAACTTTGTATGAAAATACGGCAGTGCTCACTTTCACAGCTAGTATTATATTACCAAATATGAAATAAGAATCATCATGTATAGACTTTTTCCCCTAGAAAAGTAAATTAATTCTTGAAACATAATTAATTTCTTCTCCCTTACCTTTTCCCCCATCCTTAGAATTGGTACAGCCATAACTTGATACCGAATCTGAGCTTTACTCCATGAATCACTGTGGATCGTTAAAGGAAATAAGAGTTCTCTAATATTATACATCCAGCTTTATGACTGAGTGATGGTTACCATAAGCACTGTGTATGAAAAGCTTTAGTAATGGCATTCTCATCAAAATTTGGCTTGCAAAGTAATACAGTTTTTGTAAATATATTATCTCTATGAAAATTTTAACAGTAATACATCAAGTCCTATAGATGAGAGATGTTATGATCTTTAAGTCCTAATGTCCTGGGGGGAGTTTAAGTAAGAGTGTCAAGTACAAATATAAATTAAATACAAAAAAGGAACTGCTTAATTTCTGCCTAATCCCCTTTCTCTACTGCAAATGCATGGCTTTGTTTTGCTGTTTCATCTGCTGCTTTGATTCAGTACCCAGAGCAATGTAATAAACTCTACCAAAAACTCACTTCAGTCTTCATACTTATTGGATTCTTTAGCTTGTAAATAGGTGAAAGGAAACGAACCCAGACAAATAAAAAAGGTGAAGCTGGATAATGCTCATGAAGTACTGCTGCAGCACCCTCTACTGGTTAATAATGCTGATACAACTACCTTAGGAAATTTAAAAGTAATTCCAGGTATAATACCCAAGTCATTTGCAACTTAGGCACTATTTTCCTACTAAAAAAAAAAAAAAAAAAATCTTCTGCAAAAGTCAGGTCATAGAAGGCTAACACTAGGAAATGCAAGGACAAAAAATAATTTTATATTATGAAAAGCGCCTTCAAATAGCTAACAAAGTTATTCCCATAGTTGTAGGCAAATTTTCAGTCACAAGAGCAGCCAACAATCACAACCTGAGGAAGAGCAATAATTCAAATGTTTAATGAAATTCCACCTTCCAAATAGAAGGAAAATTTGTAAAAAGACAAAAATATATGAACACTTAAACACCAGAAAACATTTTTAAACTCAACATATTTTACAGAGATACAAAAATTTTGCATCTGCCTACAGAACGGACAGTTGAGAAATGGTAGGCACTTCTACACGATAAACTCAGTCAGGGTTAGACCAGTTCCCACAGCTCAGCCTACATAATATGCAAAATATATACAAAAGCAATCTAGACTGCACCAAGGATATTACAGGTACCGCCTAAATTTAAATAGCTGTCTCCTCACTAGAATTCTAACGCATTACAAAGTCAGACAACGTACCAGAACCAAGAGACAGATTGTACTGGACAAGGACACTGAATATCAGAACAAACTTCTAGTTAGAGAGGATCACGCAGGTGGAACCTGGTGGCTTTGAGTCTCTTACACCACAAAGTCTATGGTCATGCACAGGGGTCTTCAGTCTTCATGACAAAAGTATTTCTGACTTTGGCCACCTGGTTAATTATTACAGGTTATTTGGTTAATCAGAAGCAGGACTGCAGTTTCTGTGTTTTGAGAGGGGTTCCAGGAAACTGATAAAAATCAAACATGATGTGATATGTTAAAATGCTACACAGTAGTGAAGTAATGATAGTGAAAGTAAATTTCAGCCACACTAATTTAGAAAATACTCATTGTTGTTTTATACAAGAACTCTGTAAGTCAACCCAGAACAAAATTAACATGCTATGTCAGAAGAATATCCATACTAGGAAAAGACTGTACAAGAAGGCCAAGACCACTGTTGACTGAAAGAAGATAAATGGCAGATTGGATTTATAAAAGATGTAAGAAATTCTTCCTTCTCCTCTTTAGAGAACTCCGCTTTTATAAAAACTTTTGGTCTACACCAAGCATCCTGGATATCAACCAGTTATTAGACAAGATTACTAAAGAGCTGAGTAGCTAACAGCACTCCCATTCTGGTGAGAGACAGGTTGAATTCTTACAATACTAAAATCAAAGAATATCCAGTCTGACTTCTTCAGTCCTGCATGTGGATCTAGTGAATCATCTGGGATCCTGGAGCAAATTTTGATGAATAAAGCTGACTATTCTCCGCAGATAGTGGTAACCAGTTGGTACATTGGAGAGAACAGCAGAAATTTCCTCCTCCCTGGGAAAGATAAAATGATCACACGTTTGAGAGGATATGGAACATTTAATTCCCCATCCCTAGCGTTGAAACTTAAGTCATATGGAATGGTTCTTTCCATTCAACTCACCCAATATTCCCAATTTGTTTTTGGACAGTAAAAGGCAGTGAAGCAGATGGGTAGTCGTCAGACAGAGACAGGGTCAACTCAAACTTGGCAAAAGCTATGGAAGCGGAGAACAAAAGCTTCACTCTGTATGTGAAACAAAAAAATACAAAATATTCAAACATACTGCTACCACCTTTGAATTAGGTTCCAGAAGCAAAAACAAATGTTATAATTGATGCAACAAGCTCAATAGCATCTAAAGAGTACAGCATAGATTAACAGTATCTTCATAAATACAGTTAAAAGAACCTTTCTACTCCAATACTATCAGCATTCTAACACTGAGTTAGAATACAAACCCCCAACTTTCCTCACAGAAAAAGTTAGTACACACATAGTTCACAGAACCTTTCAAAAATTATGGGGGAATATAGAGTAATAATAAAAAATACGTTTTATAGCTAACATAAAATATTCCTAGGCAGGTAAAGTTTTCTGAAGTTTTAAGTAGGACTGATTTACCTTCAATTCCATCATTCTAAGATCACTTCATTAATTCAACCCTATTTAATTCAGGCCACATTTCTACCTAGCATGGTACTCTTGTCTATGACAAAGTGCAGGAAGGCCAGAGTTGAATTTTATTGTAAATATGGGTAAGACCATCACCAAGGACACAAAGCCCAGGAACCAGATGCTTTAGGATAACATCAACTAGAACAAGCACAATACAGGTCTTTTCCAGGGCAATCTCCCACAATTTGCAACTTCCTGAGCACAGGCTGCCCTTGTATCCCTTCTGTTGACTTAACTAACTATAACTTCTATGGGATTTTTGGCATGTAGTACAACACCACTCTTGCAAAGGGTACTACAAAATTAGAATAACCTATGGGAACAGCACCAAGGCATGCAGAGCAAGGCTGACTGGGCACTTCTTGGTTAAGGAACTACATCAAAAACAGAAGGATAAGGTGAAGTAGTATTTATCTTGTTCCATTGGGACATGCCACAGAAGTGGGAAGTAGTATGAGAAAACGAAAACTAAAGAAAATAAACTTTAGTTTAAGTGCATTCATCCTTCAATGACTGATTCTGCTTGGCTGAAGCAAATAGAAGACTAAAAGAAACAAAGCACTAAGATACAGGTAAACTCTTGGCTCTGTTTCCTTTGCATTGCTAAGCTCTGGCCTGAAGTTTTAAGTTAGAGAGTCAAGTCAAACAGGAAAGTGGCAATGAAGGAGAGATTACATGGTAGTAAGGAAGTGACTGAATCCAAGAACAGCTTAATATCCATGCACTTGGATATTACAGTGCAATTGTATGAAAATAAATTATACTGTTGTTAAAAATAGTTGCGCAAAATCTCAATTTCAAGAAAAACAAATTTAAAATATTTCAGTGTTTTGTTTCTGATTATCTAGAAATACTCTCTGAAGGGCTGGTGTAAACTCTGTCTGAAGTTACTCACTTTGTGTCATTGATATCGGTCTTCAGAAGATTAAATTTTCCACCCCATCTCTCCAGAAATTCAATCTCCTCTCCTAAGATCTTGCAATGACTCACAACCAGGGAGACGTCATGAAGAACCTAAGTGGGCAATCAGAAAAGCAATCACATTGGCACTCTGGCTGGTAAACTTTGTGACACTTGAAAATGCAGTTTATCCTAGAAAGTATTAAAAAAAAAAGTAATTAATTTATATTAAAAAAAAGTAACTTAACTGCTATCTCATTTTGGATGTGAAAATGAAATTGTACAAGCATAACAACAAATATACTTTTTTCCCCCCCAAGTTTCTGCTTTCAGCTTTGTCATCAGGGGTACACAGACATGCAGGAACACCAAGTTTGGCTTGGCAATTTAAACCGTTAATTCTTTAGGAAGCAGAATGGCATTCCACTCAATTCTTTAATTTCTATTAGCAGAAGAAAAAGGATTTTAAGAAATCACAAGGACAGGCAGACATTAATGCAGCAAACAAGGAAGAAACCACAGCTTTTAGGACTCTTGCTTTTGGGGACAGGTACTTGCGCTTGCACCTCAGAATATTTGTGAAGCAGATTTTGATTTGCATTGATGAAACATTCATTAAGATGCTTTTGTTCTCAGTATCAGCCCTATTCTCTGTGACAGGAAAGACTAATGTTTTTCCAGAGTCTTACAGGCTTTTCTGGAACACTACCTGGGGCAAGTAGTACAGTGTGGGACACTTTTCTTGCCAGCATCCCCGACTTTCAATAAACTGGAAAATGAGTCTTTGGACTAAACGTGAGGAGGGTGGAGCTTTATCCTCTGTAACACAAAACAAAAACATGTTGCCAGAAATCTTTTAATAGCCATTTTGTAATGCATTCTCAGATAAACCACAAATTTACAGATGTCTTCCCAAGAAATGATAACCAGGGCAGCTACTTTCAAGCTACTCAAAAAATCTTACCATCCAAGAAAGATTCAAAGTTCAGGCTAACTATCTTTCTGGAAGGATCTTCACCAAAAACATCACCATCTGAGAAGAAAAGGAGAAAAAAAAAGATAAAACCCAAGCAGTAGTGATTTCCATACTTAGTTCTGGAGTTACAGCTCTTCTTCAGAAACAGCCATTCATTATATACTTTTCTGAATTTTCATAGAAAGCACTGATAAACATATTCAAAGCCACCTCCCTCAGCTTACACCCTCCTTCTGTAGTATGTTTTCTATTTCCTTTTAGCAGATCTTCACAAATATAGAAACTTTATATTTCTATTATGTAACTTTTCAACCTTTCAAATTGATAAAACTGAAACTACCAGTTTTGCAACTTACCTATTGGGGGTCCAAACACAACTGTGAGTTCAATAGAATCGTATAGAAAATTAAAGACAGCCTGCTGTTCACTCCATTCAGTAATCTCCCACTCAGTGAAGCTAAAAAGGGGAGGAAAAAACCACCATCACCCTAAGTTTCAACCAACTGAAACAATTATGTGAAGGACAAAGATCAGCATATTAAGTGCACTTGCAGCTGTTACCACAATTAATTAAACGAAATTTTCACTTTTCAACAGGGTGAAAGAATCTGTTGGGAACGCAGGCATAATACTGTTCATTTTACATAAACGTTCAGTTTGGAATTGGAAGAGAGTTGCATGTAGATAGACTGAACGTAGAGTATCACTGCAGAGTTGTTAACAGAAAAACAGTGCATCACACATGGAAGTTTGCTGAGGCTTTATTGCTTATCCTAGGCTGCAAGGAGACAGGCATCCAAAGATTTCCCAAATCAAATAACAAGGAAAACCAAAACAAAAAAGGTTTATATATGAATGTGAGGCCCCAGAACTAGCTGATAAAAATAAAGCCTGAAGGTCTTTTCCTTACTTGTATCTCTCCAGGAGTTCCTGGCAGCTTTTTTCTTCTTCCTTTAGATGGTTCATCTGAGCAAGCATTTGCTCATTCTGAGTCTCCAGTTCTGACAGTTCTCTGCAAAGATAAACCAACCACATGAGATGTAGCACACTGGTTAAAAAACCACCAACCTTCTAAAACCTGATTGCACATGTTATTTAAGGTCTTTAGATCCTCTTTGACATCTTACCTTTGAAGTTCTTCTTCTTGGGCTTTGAGACTTTCAAATTCTAAGAGAAAGGGAAAAGAAAAGCAGCAGTGAGAGACAAGAGCAGCAAAGAAAGCCCTAACTTGCTGTGCAGTCACTGTGCTTAATATGAAAGATCTCAACTTGATGGCTGTTACTCCTACCTGGATACAGATACGTGGCCAACAAAGGTTAGTAGTTATTAAACAATTGAAGTGCTGAATATGATAGCCAGCACACACTCTCCAAGTCACACTGTACCAAGTTCTAAACTCCATTTTTCCAGGGGAAAAACAGTCCTTTTCGTATTTTAACACCCATGTAATTAGCTATATTCCAATGCAGAAAAGAAAACAGTTGTGTTTGCATCCATATCACTGTTAATATAATCAGTGTGGGGGTTGAGTATCACCCTCTCCAGAATTTAAACAACAACAAAAAGTGCCATTCAGCTGGTACCATTACCTGCCTCTAGGTTTTTCCCTTCTGCCGTTTCATCACTGCAGTCTGCTTCACATTCATCCCAGTCAGAATCTATAGGAAAGAAGTATCAGGTCTCTGTAGAACTCCCAGATTCAATACTTCCAATACCATTTTATTGGTCTGTGGATTCTAGAAATCTTAGTATTTCAAAGATAATTAAGAAAAATGTACAAAAAGCCAGAAGGGTATCTACCAAAAACCTCCAAAAGTAACAGGTACACAAGGATGACTCCTTTTATTGCATTGTTTCAAAGCTGCTACTGTGCAATTTGATTTCTACTTCAGGCATCGGAAGAAAATTCAGTTGGAAGAAGCGAAAATACACAGAGCATCATTATGCAGCAACGCCAAGTACTGACTGCAGCTTGTGTGAACACAGCTGAACAAGTTTTAAACCATCCAGCTACGATGCTGAAAACGGTATAGTCCTGGAGCGCAAAGCTTAGTCTTGCCTACCTGCAGGATAGCTGGTAGGTTTTGCAGCCGTTTCGAATTGCGTGCGGCCTGCAGCTGTACTGTTATCGCTACCAGATTTAGCCAGCGTGGTTACACGTTCGTAGGCTACAACAACTATAATTCTGTATTTCAGCCTAGTCGTCACTCCTAGTCTTCACAGGATGTATGTGTGATTCCCACAAGACAAGTTTGCAGGCACAAATGAAGGCATTTAGGCCTAACAAATACTGGTAGCAAAGGAATTGTAAAATTCCAAGCAACCACCAAACACAAAATGTTGAACTGACCATTTAAACAGCAGCTCTGCAGAAAAATAGAGAAAACATCATATCAGTCACCAGTTTGGAAACACATACCTGCTTCCAGATCAACAAGACAGCTCTCTGCCTCCTTGAGCAATTCATCCACCTTTTCTATTCTTGACTGTAGTTTTCCGTGTTGTTCCTAAGATGTGAAAATTGTGCTCAAGTCAACAACAATTTTTAAAAAGCTGAATTGTCTTCTGGGACCACTATGTGAATCTTTGCTTGCTAATAAACTAATTAAAGAAGCCGATATAATCTGTCATTAGAAAAAAGAGGCAGACTGGCAAATGCTAAGGCAGTAGCCATGTGTAAGAAAGTACTAGATACTTAACAGTGTATCTTCCTAATGACTTTTCTGATGAAGGGATGAGATAAGCCATGGAAATAAATAAATTCCTAGAGCTTTTAACACATACAAATTTCTGATACCTATCACAATGCATTACTTCTGCATTTCCTTGTTAGTTACTAATACTGACATTACTACAGTATAAAGAGATAATTTCAGATGGCATTTCCTTTAATACTCCCATTTTTCACTCTTACTTTAATTGCCAAAACCCTTAGGCAGGAGGTTCCTATAGTGTAAATGCAAGAAAGTCACTGTCCCAATGTGTTTTATGTTTGCATGTAAATGAAAGGGAAGTAGATTTAATAAGAAGGAAACGTTCAAGAGAATTCACACTTACATACAATAATTAGGCTCCTACACTTGACAAAGACAGACGAAATATGGTAGAGGTTCCTTTTTTAAAGCTAAACCTCCACAGCCTTGTGGCACATTACCTGCGCACTCTGCAGCAATTTGCTGTACAATGTCACTTTTTCGTTGTGAGCCATGATTTTGCTCTCCTTGGTGAAATAGGATTTCATTTTGTTCAATTCTGCTCCAAAGTTCTTCAGCTGCAATGAATGGAAAATACAGAAGAGAAAGTGAATGGAAATGTGCAACAAAAGATTGTTCAATCAACCCTTTAGACTCTTTCTCTCTTCTCTGCTTCTCCCAATATCCCATTGCTCTAGTAGCAGTATTACATCACACTTGCAAATTAAATCCAATTTAAGACGGGACAATCCCTGTTAATTCAAGTAGAGTTGCCTACTACTTTTCTTTGCAAAGATACAAGAAGATCTTTACTCAAATAGGGAGCCTCACAAATAACTAAAGAGATGCTTTTACCAAACACCAGAGCACCTTCATTAAGTACACCAGACGTCTCATCCCCGTTGTTTGAGACATGTATTTAGAACATTTGCCCCATTACGGTTAAGGAGGCTAACTGAAGTGCTCACAGAAGTCCAGGCAGAACCCAAGACGCAAGAAGTCAACTTAAAACCTGTTTTAACAGAACATAGCTACAGATCATGCAGTTCAATGTTTTCTCTGACAGCTGTCAATCCAGAAGCTGCAGAGGAATGTACAGAAACTTTTTTCTAGAATGTTTGCCATCTGCCTGTTTCCACTAGGTGGTATCATTCTAACTGCAGTGTGTAGAGATTTGCATAATAAGTTTTCAGACTTGTTATTCTTATCTAAGGGTTCCAGCTGCTTTCATTGTTCATAAGTATAATTCTTCCGGAATCTAGTTGATTACCAACTTGAATTATCAAGTTCTTCTGTTTTATAGCAACATATTCCCTTTAACATATTTAAAGGGCACATATCCTCGCATTCTTCTGACATACTGGAAGTTCTCATAGCAGTTTTCTATTCAGAAAATATTTTGCCTTGTAACACCCACCTGCCTACTATTATTCTGTGACCATTCTGGTTCTTATTTTATTTGAATACATAAATTAACCTTACTTCATTATATAAAGAAACAACATTATCTCTTCATGCAGTATTACCTCTTCATCAGAGCAGGTTCTCATTACTTCCCACAAACTCTTATTCACGTTCACCAGGAGTTGATCCTGGACATTTGCATACACTTTTAACCTGAAATATGGAAAAAAAGTTGAAAGTCTTGTTGCAACTGCACTGAACACATGAAGCAGCCCATTGGTATTGATACAGTTCATTCCCCTTTTCTAATTAAAACATGGAAATGTAAATATTTTCATTTAATTGGGTCTCACCTCTTGGAGAGACCCTCTAAAGCCTTGATTAAGTAGGGGCCATGTTTGTTAAACTCTAGCACATAATACAAAGTTAATTTCCTATAGCCACTTTGTTAAGGGCACGTCTGAACAGGAGGTGAAGTGCTAGAGAGCTAAAGAAATAGGAAGTGGTGCTAATGAGGCTGTGAAACATCTTACTACTGATTTTGAATTTTACCATAAAACTTGATTTTGCACATAAATTGTAAAAGGCATAAAATGAATCAGACCAGAAGTGTCCTTCAGATAAGAAAATAAATCACGATAACTGTATTTCAGTCGAAAAAACACTGGAAAATTGGAACAAACAACAGATCGTAACCTGTTATGATTCTGCTTTCTATGTTTGATCATGTCTGATACAATTTTAAAAATTTTACTCTTAACTCTTCTGATGTGCAACTGCAACACTATTAGTGAAAGAAAAATTACTTGAGGAAAATCAAACTTTAATTATCTCTAACCACAACTGCTCCCCAGGAGTTAGCCCTATACCATCTAAATCTGTAATAAACTGGCTACCAGCATAAAGTAGGTTAACTACCATTTTTTATTTTTCCTATATCTAACGTATTAACTTTCTTCAGGCCACTTTGCATGCAACCCAAACTTTAAAAAAAAAATTACTAATATGCTCTGTGACTGAAAAAACACTTACTCATCTATCATCTGAGAAAGGGCCTGGCAATCTTCTTCATAAATACGCAGCTTGGGGCGATAAACATATTGGCTGTACATGAGTTCTTCTGGAGTAGGTGGTGCACTGACTGCACACTGGGGAAAAAAAGAGGGAAGAATTGTGAAGGAAAAAAATGCGTAATTTTCAGAAACAGTAACTTCCAATCAATTCATGTACAGAAACCAGTAAAAGGCCCAGAATCTTTATTTTTGCAGAACAAGGGGAAAAAAAACCTAATGGAGGCAGCCTGACATATTTAAACGATTGTTTTCATTCTGGACTTGTCTCTGAATGGAATCAGACAAGTTAGTCACAGAATCACACAGAATCACAGTCATATAACCTTACATAGCTCATTCTACTTCTATGCTCCATGTTTCCTCACATTTCAGCAGGGACTTCCTTTTGGGACATATGCCTCATCACTAGAGCTTGAAAAACCCACAAAACAAAAAAAATTGTAAGAGTTTAACTTCCTTTTAGATGAAGACTTGAAAAGCAAGTGGACATTATCCAGGTAACAAGAGTGCGCTAGAATAAAACAAGATAGCTGTGCTTGATTTGGAATCAAAGTTCCCAATTTTCAACAAGTCTCAGGCACCTCAAATAAATACGATGTGGGTATTTCAGCAAGCTGCCTATATATTGAAGCACTTAAATAATTGACATTAATTCCATCCCTTCAGAGAAAGCTTTCAGGAGCTTTTCGGGGGTGGAGGTGGTGTTTGTTTTTTATCAGAGATCAGTCACTAATGAATGTTATCAGAGTTTTGTAAGCATAATGATTATTTAGAGACAGCTCAGCATGAATAAATTTTCAAACTAAAAGTATAAACTTAACTGTAACTAAGATAGTACAGCATTTTAAATAAAAATGGAAGAGATTTAAAAATCATAAAGGAAGCAATTTAACCAATACCACTTATATTAGTTTAGCTGTGATTCTTTTTAATCAGACTTTGTACTTGCTCTTGCCAAGTTAACACACAGAAATTTTATTCAGTCAGCAAAGAGGCAATGAAGAAAGGCAGAACACCACACCACCACGAGTGCCCCACAAACATATCAAACCACCTGTATGCACTGGTTTTCTGCAAACTAACAAAACAAGGTCCACAGTTGCAGTCCTTATTTCCAAGAAGATATCTAAATTTCTAATGTGAATATTCTATTGACATATTTGCCCTGATAACGTGACATCTTACAGCAGTAAGACGAACAGAAGCCTGTTTTCAACTGACCTGAAGGACTAGAATGAATTTCACAAGTAAAGAATTTTCACAAATACACCATTCTCCACATGAAGAATATGATCTTGACCACACCTTTTCATACATAACAGCTACTTCACTCTCACACTTATTATCATAAAGACGTATTAAAAATTCCTACCAAAGCGGGTGTCCCGCTACCCATTTGAAAGAAGGAAGACCAAATCTCATTAGAACTTATTTATCATTGAACGTGCTACTGCAATGTTTTCCAGCACTCTAGAATAAGTACTGGCATAGAAGAATCTCCCAAACCAGTGTCAAAATTATGCAGACACTGCTAAGGTTTTCCACTTTCCAGGGTGGCTTTTCCATTGCCCCAGTGCATTATTCACTGTGCCAGTAGAAACTGTAGTAAGCATCAGGAAATGGAAGTATCTGAACTAAATCCCCACATGCTTTATTAAATAAATGCTAAGCATTGCAATCTTACAAACAAACTTTCTCTGTTTATGAAACTTGAGACTTTTCCATGGCAGTATAATACTTACGTACAGAAAACTAAGCAGCTCATTCACACTACTTCATTACATAAGTACCATTCCTTATAAAGATTATTTGCAAAATCCAGGCAGATAACAGAGACCAGCCCCAGCATCCAGTTAGAAATTCAGTTGGGTACACGAATGTGTACAAATAACCAAGTCTGAAACACTAGTCTTCAGAAAGCTTATATGAAAATAAGGTGCCTTTACTGAAAACAAATTACAAGGCCCTGCTTTCAGGGTGACCGCAAAGTAAGCGATCGCTGCCTTGTTCAGCATCAAGTTACTACCACGGAGTAGTACTTGTCTGCATGCAAAAAAAAGTTGTTCCTATGTCTGCAAGAATTCAACAGAAACCTTTCAGGATGAGGGTACTGAAACTGGGTTCAGGTAGAACAGACTTAAGGGGAAGAAGTAAAGAGTAGTAATGTCCTGATGAAGCACTTATGAAGAAGGGAGTAGAACAGGTACTAGGAGTGCAGAGTAGCATTTCAGGATTCTGATTTCAGTGGCTGATGGACATAGTAAGAAGATAAAGATTTGACTGAGCTTCTAGTTCTTACTTTCAAACTTATCATTAAAACAAGTTCAAAAATCAAGAATTAGCATATTAATCCAAGAACAGATAATCCTGAACATATAATATTTTGTGAAGAGATTGAAATCTATTCTGTTTTTCAGTGCTGAGGGAAAAAAAGCATCAGACTTATCAGAGGTGAACAAGCAAAGAGACAAGAGGAAGCATGCACTGTCTAACATGCTTGTCAAGGTGGAACTGACTTCTGTCTTAACACATGTAAAGGCCTTTAATACAGACTGGTTAGCTGATAAAAATTAAAAATAACAACAAAAAAAGGAATGTAACTTAAGGTCAGTTATATTATGCATATCAAGGGACAGCTACTCACATTGGCTGGAAGGTGGCTATGCCGGGGCTTCTGAATCGGAACATGGACTTGAAGAAGTGTAAAAAACTCTCCAACTGTGATAACACCATTCTGAAATTTCTGTAAAGATTAGGAAAAATGTACAGTTAAGTACATTTTTCAAGCAAGAATGCTTACTTGCATATACACGCACAAGTATTTTTCCTGTTAGGACAAGAAGTTAGCATCTTTCAGCTATTTACATACCTCCCGTAAGTTATCTTCACAAATGCTATCTGTGAGAAGCTGAGACTCCATCTGACTGCTTCGCTGAACTAGCCAGAAAAAAAAATAAAAGGGGGGGATATTGCTGGGGTTAATAACATTCTTACAGAAATATGAACCTGAGCTCATTAGCTCTAGAAAAAAAAGCAATTTTAAGGTAGAGTTGACCTTTATGTGTTTTTCCAGTGCTGAATAGAAGTAACAGAAAACAACTACTTGGGACAAATAAGGAGGACTAGATTAAGAATCTAATGTACAATAAAATCCGTGTCAGAGCAGTAATGAAATGACAGAGTTCACCCTTCTATGGGAGGAAAGCCATATGTAACATACTAAAAACTAATAAAACTGAGAAAGAGACTCCAACCAGTTCACAGCGAGCATCCTACGTAGATGGAGACCAAAGAGCATCTGAGCTGGCAGCAGCTTTCAAGGTAAAATCATGGCATTCAAGTTCTGAGCCAACAAGGGCTAGTTTCTCACACAAAGGACAGAGCCCAACTTCTAGTGGATAAGGCATAAGCTTTCATGGTTGCAGGAGGCCAAAACTGGAATTGTTTTTGTAAATAAAGGCAAGGTATCCCTTATCAGATGATTGGCAGATTTCTGCTTCGTTGTTAGGTACCAGCTAATTAGTAAGAGGTAATTAAAGCTGGGAACTGAATCTGCTTACAGCCTGTCCCCTGCAAAGCACTCCAAGGAGTCTTTCTCCAAGAGCGCAGTGCGGAGACACGCGGACTCATTCTGCGTGGAACCAGCTTAAAATCATCTTTGGGCCAGCAGAGTTTGAGTTGGGGTTTTGCTCTGTGCTAAGGTAACTAAATTGCCTCATCAGCCCAACCTGCCCTTGAAAATAAAGCTGAACTTAAATTCTGCTCCTTTTTCTTCCCATCTCAGTTTTCCTTAAATGGCTTAGACTTTTAGCCAGAACATAAAAGCATGTTGACTGGCTGGGTGGGAAGCTGTGACACAGGCATTCAAGGCCTTTCCCAAATTAAATATATACCATGGGTGGGGCTCTTCCTCGATTAAACGTAAAGAACACAAGGTTTGAAACCATTACCACAAAGGAAGTCTTACTTGTTAATTCTGTGTCAGCCTTAACAGAATCCAGAGAGCTGCTAGTGCTGGCACGAGTACAATCAGGGCTTTTAGCCGATAGATTTGGAGGATCTTCACCTTCATGAACTTCTACTTGGCTTTGAGACACAGCACTAAAAGTAACCTAATATTAGCAAGTTAAAAAAAAAAAAAAAGAGTTATATGAAACGATACAAGAATAAGTTGATCAGTAGTTTATCGTAGCTGTTTCTTGATGACATTCAGAATCGTTTCATTTTTAGTAGCAGCACGTTTTCTATCTAATCAGCATGACAAACAAGTGTATGGCTAGTTAAGCCATTTCCTATGATGACATCTGGAAGTAAAGCTGCAAAATCTTTCATCCATTTCTCAGTCAAAGCAGTAGCCACCACAGCATACCCTTCTAGCTTCTGGAACCAGAAAGTTTCTACTGATGATGTACCAACCTATTTTTAAGGTCATATTAATGTTCCATATTTGCACAGATTTTCTTGTCAGCTGCAATTTGTGCCGTCTATAAAAATAAAGCTAACATCCATGCTTGGATTGATTTTAAATAATTACTTTAGGCCTTACTCTATCATTGTTCCTAAGCAACAACTAGCAAGTAGTTTAGTTCAGAGGACTAGGAATGTTTACTCGAGAAAGGATTAAAATGAGAGAATTATTTAAAATTGACATATCCCTTATTCTGTCTGTTTTGCATGGTTCTGGAAAGTTGCACACATCACGGTGATTCTTCTATTTTGGCAAAACAATGAAAAATACAGGGGATGACATAGCAAAATGACAGCAAACTGGTGGTTAAGAGAATCAAGAAAATCTATCAATAGATCTGCTTAACACCCCAAAATGGAAACAAAAATGCTGCTAGTGTTCACTGTATCCTTATGAGTGATTAGGCTCACCTGCAAGTCTTGGGAGGCCTCACCATCCAAGTTTTCATCCCTCTTGAGCTTCTTTGGACTTTGAAGATCCTCCTCATCTTGTTCCAAAGTTCTTTTTGTGTTGCAAGTTTTTGTCTCTTCAAGTTGATTCTTTTCGTTTTGGGAGATTTGTTTTTTGCTTATCTCATTGCAAGCATTTTCCACAAGTTCAGAGCTTACAGATTCATTTGAATCCATTTCTTCTAGGCAGACAGGAAGAAATTCTTCTGCTATAAACTGAGAATGGCTGAAGTTCTGCCTACTAGACTTCTTGTTACCTGGGGTTTCACCAGCCTTTATGCTTACTTCTGAAGCTGGTGCTTCTCCTTTGTCTGAAGCTTTTGCATTTATGTCTTGTACGCTAGAAACAGAAGGATTTCTTCTGTTTGGTAATTTAGGCTGGAAGATAGCTAGAGGGACATTTATTCCTTGATATTTATCCTTAAGTGCTATGCTTAAATTTGTATCTATGGGAGCAGCTCCAGATTCAAGACATGTGTTCTCCTGCTCTTTGGTATGAAATAAATCATGTGGTTCACTTACAGTATTTTTTCCTAACCTCAAGGTATCCTCTGGCTGAATTGATGATTTGGGCAACTGGTCAGAAAAAGCCGTTTCAGAAACGGAGAGAACTGCAGATTTCCTCCTAATATTTTTCAGTTTTGAACAAACATTTAAAATACCTGATAATTCAGGTGTAAGAGTGGCATCTATTTGATCTCTTGGTCTGTCACCGACCAAAAGTTGTTTAGTTTGTTCAGAGTTTATGTGAAAAACTTTTGCGGGTGTCTCCCCTTCAGCTGACAGATCCTCATTTTCCTTCGATTCCTTGTTAGAAACTGTAACAAGGCTTGCTCCAGCCAAGCCTAAATCTGTAGCTAAATCTTCATGTCTAGATGAATCATCTTGCAATAGCTGGTTTCTCTGAGTACTACGTGCATCTGAGGAACCCATCAAAGAATCTGGTTGCTGGATTGGAAGTGAAACACGGGATGCCAAATCGCCACTTTCTTCACTGCAGTCTCTGGGCCCGTTCCTTGGAAGCATGATAGAGACTTGCTTTGATTTCAGGTTTTCTGGAGGTATGAGATCCTGCTGACTATTTACAGGGACAGAATTATCTGTGGGAAGGTCAAGATCCTGTGGTGCTTGCATATCCATAGCCTCTTCTGGAAGTATGACAGAATAAATGGAATCTGGTGGTGTGCCACTGTGGACTTTGATACCTCCTTTCTCACTAGGAAATGCTGAGGCTGCTGAAGCCGAAGAGGGAATGCTGGGCTTCTCCTTAGGTTTTGTATGATATTCACCATTCAGGTCTTTTGTACACGGGGAATCTCTTTCATCTCTGCAAGAAGACAACAACGCGCTATGCAAGTTTGGTTGTTGAGTGCTTTTATGTGACACTTCTTGGCTCTCAAATCCATTAATATTGTTATTAACAGCAATAGTATGAGATGCAGTTATTTCCATATCATCTTGGTTGTGG
>NW_010553143.1:4335-12577 GCF_000687285.1 Phaethon lepturus | reverse complement strand
CAGCAGGAACTGCAGAAATGGCTGGAATGGGCTTTCTGTCCTCTACATCAGTTTCACCACTTAATACAGCTGTATGAGTTTTAGTGATCTCCATATCTTCAGCCGAAGTAAAAACAACTGTTTTGCTCTCTGAAGCAGCCTCCTGTCCAACCTGCTTGGGCAGGTTTAATCTATCCTCACACAAGACCCTTTCAATACTTTCATCAACAGAGTGAGACTCGGTCATTTCCATGTCAGCCTGGTAACTCGTAAACAGAATTGTGGAATTTAAAGGAACGAACTGATTGGGTTGCCTGCCTTGCAGAGCATTTTCTTCCAAAGTTACATTATGGGGTCTAGTGATTTCCATATCATCCACAGCAAACATGGTCGCTTCGCTATTTGAAAGTGCTTGCTGTCCAACCTCCTTATCCAAGTTCAGTTTATCATCACGTACTACTTTTACAGTAATTTTATCAGCAGAGCAAGACTTGGTAATGTCCTTGTCATCCTGGGTACTTGTGAACGTAACTGTTTTAACAGGATGAGCTGAAGAGACAGAATGAAGCCCTCCCTCATTTTGCGAGACAATTTCATGGCCTATCGCAGCTGTATGGCTCTCTGTGATCTCCATATCATTATTCTCATCACTCAGTGAAAATAAAACAGTCTTTTCCCCTGTTGTTCCTTTCAAGCTTTTCCTTCCAGTCCTTTTAGCTGTGTTAAGCACGCCTTGAGATGCAGCCTTTTCCATAGATTTATCAATTGCAACAGTATCGAGTCTACTTATTTCCATGTCATCATTGTAGGTAAAAACACAAGTTTTATCTCCAGAAATTAAGGATATGTCATCATTTGAACTTTTATGCTGCAGAATTACTTTGTTGTCTGCTGAAACTGTATGACTTCTGGTGATGTCCATATCAGCATCTTCTGAAAATATAGTAGTTTTTTCACCTGCAAAAGGTAAATGTTTTAAACCAGTCATGGTTAACATTTTCTTGCCAGATACCAAGGAGTACACATCGCACGCAGGCTGCTTCTGACTATTTATTGTCATCGTGACCCCTTTTTTTAAGGACACTGTTTTATTTTCTTCTGGAACAAGGTATCCAGGTACTGCTTTTCTTTCCGACAGAACAGGATTGATGTTGTCATCAGGAACCATTACTGCACAGTTACCAGTCAAGTCCATGTTTTCACCAGAGAGAAACACAACTGACTTTTCTAAAAAGGAAGGCAATTGGGAACTTCCCTGATGTGGCTCAGACGTATTGGCTAGTAATGGCTCTTCAGCACCCCTCAAGTGCAGGCCATCAACTGAGCGAGGATTTTTGAAATCCTCTTCTGAAGACACTGTTTTACAAATTGAAATATCTCTCTCGGAATCTACTCGAGTTGACAATACTTTGTTAGCTACCTTTACAGTATGGGTTTTCTCTTGCCTGTCAGAGTTTTGGCAATCTGCATTTATTCCTAATATTTTTCCAAGCTGTTCATTTCCTTTCATCCCAGAGGGAGCAGGATCATTACTGGAAATAAAAGAACCATTTGGAGCCAAAGGAGTAACAGTTTGCTTATTTATGTTCGTTCCCAATTCTCCGCATTCTATCACTGCATCCTGACTCTTGATATCTACACCAGAATTACCAGAAAGCTGGAAGACCTGATTTTGCAGCTGCTTGGATATCACATTATTTTGATTACAGTTATTCTCATGTTCTTGTACTGTATTAATAGGAGCAACATCAAAGGCAGCAGGATGAGTTTTGGTTATGTCCATGTTTTGATCATCTGAAAACAAGCCCATTTTGTCATTTCTGCAGGAAACTGAAGCATTTGGAAGGCTTTTTTCCAAAGGTTGAGATATAACAACTTTTTGACTTTGCAAAGACGTGAATGCACAGGTGTCAGTGACAACGTTCTCAGGGACTTCTCTCTTTTGCTCTTGTAATGAACACATGCTCTTTGCACAGGAACTTGGACCACTTGCCTGAAAGTTTGTTTTTCCAAGCTTCTTATCAACCATCATCATCTCAAGATCTTTAGTATTCATTTCTATAGCCTGACTTCTTTTAATATTCCCATCAATACTGATCACCTCAAGATTTTCCTTGTCCATATCTAAAGAATTTGCACTTTCACTGACATTTTTGTTCCAGTTCTTTCTTGGAATCATTTTACAATGCATTTGTTTTGTTTCTGCAGTTATCCCATTGCTTTGATCATCAATGACAACAGCATGGCATTTAGTTATTTCCATTTCTTCCTGATCATTTAAATTGGGAGATGCAGATCTGTTATCAAGAAGATGAGGTTTGCAGGTGACAGAAGTGAACACTCCATCAGGAGATGCATTTTCAACATTCTTTCCATCATCCTTGACAACACAGGCTTTAGTCAAGTCCATATCTTCTCCTGAGAATATTACTGTCTTCTCACCTGGCAGAGAAACAAGTTGAGAGTTTGCTAGTCTGTGCTGAAGTCCACTCTTAGAAACACCAGTAGACACTGAATTTGTACATGAACCAAAACCAACGTTCACTGAAGCAGTCCCGAGATCTTGGGTTGCTTTTTCAGTTTGTTCACCTGAGCCTGAAGGTTGTTCAAATGCACCATTTTTATATGGCACAGAAGCTCGATTATCTGAAGATGTTAGACTCTTTGTAATGTCCTTATCACCATGTGCTGGACGTCTGTTTTCTGCTAGCGAAGAGTTTATATTAACTGGCTTTTCAAAAGTTTTATAATGCGAACTGTTCATTTCTTTGGTACTGTCATTATAGATTACATCTGTATAATTCCCAGTAATTTCCATGTCATCACATTTAGAAAAAACAACAGTTTTATCACCTCGGAAGACAGTCTCAGAAGAAATGGATCCTGGGATGGAAGACATTGTTCTGGCCTCTTGTTTAACAGTTCGCAGCACTGTAGGATCTTGTCGGTCTTCAACATTTACTACTTTTTTGCCTGTCAATTAAGTGCTTATTAGATGCTCTCTTCAATACAGAATTATCTAACTCTGTGGCTGGGAAATCCTTTTTGAAGTTTAGACTTTGATTCCCGACACTGGAGAAGGGGAAAGACATTTTTGCAGTGTGACTAGTTGTCATATCCATTCCATCATCTACGAATGCCTCAGTAACATCCGCACACGGTAGTTGCTCTGGTGGAGCTTCACAAATACCAGAAAACATAGCTTTAACATCGGACGTCTGGCATTTTGTCATTTCCATTCCATCATCTTGCCCTCTAAAGACTTTTGTTACATTGCAGGTGTCCAGTGCTTCATGGGAACAAAATTCCACTGATGATCGTGCCATGTCATCTGAGACTTGTGAAGGGACAAAAAAAACATTCTCTTTTTCAGGTCCCTCAATAGGATTGAGTGTCTTTTCGTTTGATTTCAAGCTCATCAAAAATTCATTGAAATTTATTTTTTTTACAGTAGTAGCATCTTTCTCCTGTTCAAAAGATGGGCACGAATGGTTTGTAGGGTCAGAGAAAAAATGAAATTCTTTGCTCGTTTCTGCCTTTTCATCGTTAGAGCTTAACCCAGCCAGAAATGACGTGATATCTATTTTCTCAGTTTTGTCAGCTTGATTGTTTTTCAGGTTACGTGTAATCATTGCAGTGTGACTAGCTGTCATATCCATTTCATTTTCAGATGAAAAGATGAGGGTGGTGTCATGCCTATTTGTTCTTAGAATGGCATTGTCTGCATCATGCCACTAACAAAAAAAAAAGGCAAGAAATTACAGTTACTGACACTTAAAACAAATGATACAATGGCTTATCCTATTTAAAACAAAAGTCAACTGATGCAGTCCTAAGGTTATAGCTCTATTTTTACATCTTTTTCTTTGGAAAAAAAAAAAAATTTTGGTCCTCCTTGATAAGCAATAACACATTCAAGGAAAGCACAATGACTTAATTATTAGAGCATATCCTATTTAAATGTCTTTTTTTGAAACAGCATGTCTCGGTTTTACTGTTGGGCAAAGACTTCATATCTAGACATATCTTAATATGCATGGAACAATTACTGAGTCTTATGGATAAGATTTTAACTGCCTTTTTTTTTTTAACATTCGTTAACAAGAGCCAACATATGTTTTTAAGCCATATCTTTAAATTCAACATAAAAGTCAGAAGCAATTGCAGTAAGGGAGACTGTTTTGACAACTGCTTTGTTTAACACCACAGTGCCATAACATCATCACTGAAGTGTAACACAGTTCAGGATTTCTGTGCAATTGCACCTGTGATGGTCTTAGCCAAGCATTTTGTGTTTTATCACTTGATTCAACTGAAGAATTTCAGTTACCTTTTCATGCTAATCATTGCAAGTTTGTCTAAAGCTTTTTAACAGCAGGAACAGGGAGTACATTTGTGCATATCCATTCTACCCATAGAAGTAAAAATACACAAGCAGAGGGTAATACACAAGAAAAAATACATAACCAGACCTATCTGAAAAATAAGCTCCTTTGCATATTCTTAGATAAGAATGGAAAAGCATAGAGGTACTGAAAAATTAGCAAGCAATGTTAGAAGCAAGAGGTATCAGTACTGCAGTATAATGCCTATCAGATTAGGAAAATACTTCAAAATATGGAAGATTAGCTTTCAGAAGAATTTTATGTGAATACAAGGATTTATGTTTTAGGCAGCTGAGTTACATTTTTCACCTTTACTACACAAATTATTGAAATATATTTTGGACACTGATTTTTTTTCAGCAACAACAAAAAAAAAGCCTTCATATACCTCAGTCTGCTGCACCAATGCCTGGATAGGGGCATGAAGCAAAGTGTTCATCCCTGTTGAAAGAAAAGGAAATACTCCATTTGTTGTGCCATTTTCTTATTTTATCCACTGAGCTGAAGATCTATGCACTCGTTTTACAAACACCACTAAGTAAGTACAATTAAAACCAAATATATCCTGAAAAACATTTTCAGTACTCCTTCTAGCATGTGGAAGAGCTACCCATACTTCTACAACACAACGCTTGTAAACAGCTTCATGGGACAAGGCCCATTCACGCAATAGTCTGCTCAGTCAGGGAGATTGTTTTAGGCATGTTAAAATTATTCAAAGAGAATCAATAGTTTTGAGTAAAGACAGTAATTTTGCTACTAAATCTTTTTCCAAACTCACCAGTGATCTCACACGGAACAGCCTCGGGTTCTTCATTTCTACAAAAGGTGGGTTAGATAAACAGTTTGTTAGAAGATTTCAAAAGAGCAAGCTACAGCAATATACGGAAAAGGCAGAGAATTCTGTTGCATAGCTCACATGGGCCTGGGCAGCAGATACCAGCTACTACTTATATGTCTTCAAATATATTCTAACTTGAGTTGCAACCTTTTCCCATGAGATTCTCTCATCTTAGTATGCCACAAGCCATCGTTCAACACACAGGTGGCATTTTAATTCCTCAGTGAAAAATTAAAAAAAAAAAAAAAAAAAAGAGAGAAAAGATTAATTCTTTCTTTTGACTCAGACCTTCCACTTTCAGTTATTCCTTTCTCTTTGGGAAACTGAAGCCTGAAGTTAATTTCTCTGTAAAACAAAAAGCCCAATATAATGTCCAGCTCATGTCATTTTCTGTCTAACTTTTAATGCCTTCTGCTCTCCACTGTTTTATTGATTACTCTTTCAAGTTCAAGAAACCTTAGCTAAAGTACTGATTTTTATTTATACACATATATATGTGTGCATGTGTGCCCACATGTACACATACATGTATATATTACTATATTGGGTTCATGCCTTTAAAAGTAAGTTAACTTCAATTGTATATAAGCTGTTTCCTTGCTATATATTTTAAATGTAGGAAATTCCCTTTCGCACATAGAAATTGTCTAAATCTGTTTTTTTACTTATCAGGTAATTTTAATTTAAAAAACTCCATCATTGTGTTTTATTGACACAACAACTTTGAGGCCAAATTAACACTTTATCTACCTCTGAGGGAAAAAGTTATGGTAATAAATATGGAAGACTATGTCTATGAGATATGGAAACTGGTAGGTCTTTCCTGGAAAACATTCCCAAGCAATCAGCTTTGGAAGGAAGCAGTTTCAAGTCATAATTATTCAATTTTTCAGGAACCACTAACTTTTTGTGAGTGACCAAAACAGTTATATGCTTTTTTTGCTGCATCCCTTCTTTCACCAATCAATCAAGAGCACTGAGCCATTTTATGTCTAAGTAAATACGTATGCTGGATTTCTTTGATGAGTAATAGTTTGACGGTTGCATGTCATGTGAAGAAATGTTTATGCAGGACAGAACTCTATAGTCATGGGAATTTTTGTCGAACTTACTGATTGAGCAGGACATCATTCCTCGTATCTGCTGCACACTCTAAAAATAATAGGGAAATTAGGCATTACAAACCATTCAGAGACAAGAGTAACCTGCACAGAAAAGAACATTCTGAAGTTCTCACTCATGGTGTGCCTTCCTATCCTGACAAAATCCCAGAGAAATGAAGTACTTGAAAATGCATTAGCTTTCCAGATCTTCCTAGGTAACCTTTGACAGAGTGAATATGACATTCTGCTCAAGCTTCTTTTGATCTAAATCCCCAAGGCAGATTTTGTTCTAGGTGCATGTTGTCTAAGAAAAGAATTCCTTTTCTGAGCTACAAGGTAATGGGTTTTTAGACAGTTTGTGATGAACAGCTGACAATATTGTTCTTTACTTGTGACTGACAGGCCCAACTTCTTAAATTCAGGCTAAAATCTTGGTGCTAATAGTCTGTGAATCCTATCAGGAGGAGAGAAAGGAGTTTTACCTGTACTTTCTCCCTCTGCCGTGTTATTCTTAAGATCTCGCTGGAAGACTCTGCAGCTAAGAAAAAAAACAACACAAAATAACCCAGATTTTTCAAAAACACCAGACCACCTGTTTTGAAGCAAAGAAGAAAAAAAGTAAATAAATAAATCAGCCCTAATTTCAATCTTTTTCACATGGTATGTTTTGAAATGAGATATCAAAAGCCAGAAGCTTACTGAACCCAACCATATCTTCCAGCAGGAAGATGCCATTTTCATACTTAAGATGGAAATCACTAAAAAATTTAATGGGAAACAAAAATTCCTGATTATATTAAACTCACTGAACCGTTTTTTTTTTTTCTAGCTAGGAAGAGAAGATGTATAATGGCTCTCTTAGGGCTCAAAATCAACTCAACACAACAATAGTCATCAGTTTGCCTTCACTCACAAACATGTAAACAGCAATTTTAGGGGGTACCGGATTATTATCTATAGCCTGCGGCATTTTATGATTAAATAAAGGATGTAGATCTGCATCCTTCAGATCAAACTTACTTTATGGTATTCGCAAAGCTGACACGGCGAGAGTTTTTCCTACGTTTTTCTATATTGATATCCTGACAATAAAGAACACAACATTTTGATATAGAGAGTTCTTATCCCATAAGCCACAGCAAGCATAGCTTTTCATGAAACACAAACCCAAAAAGCCACACCCCCCTCAAAATAATAATCTATGACCCAACAAGTACAACAGAGATTTACCAACATCCTTAAAATACTCTATAGTTCTCCAACTTCTCCTGACATAAAGACATCTATCTCATAAGAAGTAGGATCTAAACATCACTTTGTGAGAACCACCTCTTGTGTTTCAAACACAAGCAGAATACCAGTTATAAGGATTTTTGTCTGACATGTTGTCTGGGATACTAGAGAAAATATATGTAGTTGCTTAGCAAGAGAGTTGCAGGATCTTTTTTTTCTTTAGTTTTCCATTACAAGAACTGGAGAAAAAATAGTCATAATGGTTTGTCTTTATGGGAGACAGGGAAAGATTCATGAAAGAATCAAAGCCACCATTTCCTATAGAAATGTTTAAATGGTGTCACTGACTATGTGATCATACTAGTGCAATGTTACAAGGCATGTAACGACGCAATATTACAACAGTGGAAAGCTAATTCATCATACTGCTGCTGTGCGGTTGCCTGCAATAAGTGTTCCTAAGTAAATAGCCCAGTCTCAGGACAGTGGAACACTCGCTGTTAACAGAAAGTATTAACATGCCAGGCACTACCCATCATATGCACATGACTAAGAAAGCTTGTAAAATACCTAAATTTTTTAAAAAAATCATGTCAGTAACACAACCAATTATGAATGATGCCACACTACTGAATGTGATAGTCTCATATTGCTCATTAGCAGCACTGTCCATCATAGTTAACACGCACTAAAGTTTAAAT
>NW_010553143.1:0-4304 GCF_000687285.1 Phaethon lepturus | reverse complement strand
GCTCTTCATACTCAACCCAGTTTTGAAATAAATGTGTTGTGCATAAATATTTCAGGCTTATATTTCATATTATAAAGAAATTATTAGAGGCTTTTTCACTGAAAGCCTTATATGCTAAAAATGAGTTTTCAAGTTCTGTAATCAGCAACACATAAGTCATATAAATATGATGCAACTAGAATCTTAGTCCATAGAACACATCCTAGGTAGAAATGGCATTTAAAAAAAAAATCTAAACTGAACAGGCCTATAGTTACAATTTCTAAGAAACAACAGACACTATAATCATGAAATATATTCTGTATCTATTTCTGGAAGAAAATGTTTATTTCTTAGCTTTTACCTTAAATAAATTGGCAGGCTGGGTTGGTTTTTTTTTATTTCAGATGCAAAACCATCTTACTGACTATACCAGTTTGTACACTGGCGGATCAAGCTTCAAGTCAAATGGACTACAGCAGGAGCAAGTTATGCCTATTAACCTCTGTTTATTCTTCTTTTCTTGATAGAAGAAATATTCTGATTTAAAATAGAAGTATAAGAAAAATTCAATGGATGTCTTATAATATTTAGTACTCCAAACATCCTCCTAAACAGTTATTACAGGAGTTTTTACACCTGCATTATTCTAGTGACACAGTTTAATCAGTGACAAGTTCAGGAGCAAACTGCAAACTGAAGATGTTAAGAGCATTGGCAATAAAAGACTTAATAGACCTACCTGTGTCAATTCATTCCCATTTCCCAGGTCATCAAGAGGATTTCGTGGAGCCTTTAAAATCTAAAAGAAAATATAATAATTGAGAAAATCAACTACAAGAACTGATTACTTGTCTGGAGAGGGACTATAAAAGCCACCAGTGGCCTAGTCAAGCATATCAATCTAATAGGCTCTTTCTTTGCTTTTGAAATGCTTTTCTGTAACTGTGATGAGAAAACAAGCTCCTCTTTACAGCTTCCCTTTCTTTCCTTCACTCACTCACATGGTTTTCTTTTGAGAAATTCTTTAAGTTACTCACAGAGGACAGCCGCTTCCCTCTGATGTGCTCTGTATTATCACTGGAGGGAAAAAAAGGGAAATGGGTATTAGGGCATAAACTTGAACAAAGATGTATTTCTTGAACAGCACTGCTATGTTTTTAAGGTTAATAAATAGATTTCTCCATTATTTTTACAAGTGTGACATTAAATAAACAAGCTTGTTTGGAATAGGTCATTCATTCCAGCACTAGTTCCCAAGAATAAGCTTTGGAAAATTCAGCAGATTGCCCTCCAAACCCATGGTCAGTGAGTCTCCAGACAATCCACTGCTATGAAATTTCCTCAGAGCTTTCCTACACAAAATCAAAGAAACTCCCTGTTTTCCTTCTTCACAACAGAAAACACATTTCATTCAAGAGAAACTGCAGGGATTAAGAAAAGTTTTGCCTCTAAATGATAATATTTATACCACAATAAGGTATATTAGGTTTCAACTTACTTTTCCATGTTCAGGTCTGCATAAATCTTGTCCATTTCTGAAGGATGTGGTTTTCCTATAAAATACAGTACTGAAATCTAAAAATGTTAATGAACCTCAGTAAGAAAACTACATACCATGACAACAAGATACTAGCCTTAGATGCTATAATTTTTCTCTCCATCTTTCTCTGGTCACAGGAATACACTGAAGTTTAATAGGCCTCTCAAGTCCATGTTTTCTATTACATATCATATAATAAAACAACTGTGCTAACAGTTTAAGTCTTACTATTTAGGCGTTCTTTAATTTAAAATTAAGATTCTGGTAGCTGTCGGAGGTAAACGTGATCAAACCTCATACAGTACAAAGTTTGCTAGTTTTCTGTGACACACAAGACAACTTTTCAGTCACTACTTCTCTCCCCACCCCAAGAATATCTTATGTCAATGCAAATAGCTCTCACTAGCACAGGAAACTACAACACTTATCAAAAGTTGCATAAGGGGATGAAATAAATTAACCCACACTGACAGGATGCCAGTGCTAACACAGACTTAGTATTGCCCAACATTTCTTGTAAACCGCAACAAAATGCTGGCTTTGAATACCAGATTAATAGTCGTCACAACTTCAGTCTCCCATGGACCTGACAAAGACCACCAAAAGAATGTACCACAGAATCAACACCATAACATCAATAGATGCGATTTTTTGTGCTATTTCCTAGATTTCGGTGACAATCTTCATCTACGTGCATCCTTTCATCAATAACTACAGAAAGCATACTTACAGGAGAGCTATAAGCAATCTGACAGCATTTATCACATTACTTAGTCTCCCCTTGCTAAACCTCAGTGGGCAATGTTGTACAAGAAACCTAAGCGAGGATTAAGTGATTTGTAAAACTTACAATTAAGTTTTACAATTAGAAATAGAGAGATCTGCACAGAAGTGCTCAGCTTTTGCATTTCATAGAATCACAGGCTCTCAGGTCTGCAGGCACCTCTGGAGATCATGTAGTCCACCCCCCCTGCTCAAATCTACAGCAGGTTGCTCAGGACATTGTCCATTCCAGGTCTGAGCATCTCCCAAGAGAAAACCCCACAGCCTCTCTGGACAACCTGTTTCATCTTCACTGCATTTTTCCTCTCTTATGTTTAAATAGAATTTCTTGTACTTCAATTTGTGCCCACTGACTCTTATTCCTTCACTAGACACAACTGAGAAGAGTCTGGCTCCATCTTCTTTAAGCCCTCCCATCAGGTATTCATACACATTGATAATTCCCCTCTGATAAGCAATGTACACTGCACTCCCCTTCTCCACCAAGGCAGCTGACTCATCGTAGGCGATTTAAAACACAAACTGACTCTTATTTTCTGACCTAAAACTAAGCCTTATGTAGGAAAAAGAAAGCTCTAGATTTAGAAAAATGCTAAATCACATAAATGCTATTACATATTATTGGGGTATTGCTCACAAGGCAGAGCAGAGTTCGAATTATGGGGGAAGGGAAGAAGAACAATCTTCTCAGAAATATCAGTTTGCTGATATTCAGTTCAAGCAGAGCAAGACAGCATGATGAGAAAACCAACAGATTTTTTTCCCAGTAAATTTCTGTTTGCTTAAATTGATAAAAAAACACTATTTTGAAGACACCATTAAATGTGAAGGTATAACAAATAGCAGCCAGAGAAGTTGCCCAGGATGACACTGTACTTGTACACAGAAGCTGATTTGCTGAAACGAACTTTATTAATTTCTTGTTTTATTTTTCCAGAGTAATTCCTCTCTCCAAAGATGTAGCCGGCTTACGTTAGCACCAGTCAAAAGGATAGCCTGGGAGGCCTGGCTCTCGGGGCCCGTGGCTGGGAGGCCACCGAGCCCCAATGCTGCCTTCAGGCAGGCATCCCCACGCTGGCTCCCCAGCCAGCAGCCCGAGCGCGTTGGGCAGAACTGCTGCACTGGGTCAGACAAACACCGGATCCACCGGATCAGTTCAGCACCACAGAGAAGTGGCATAAAAGATGGCCACGCGTACAGGTGTCTAGAGAAGAGCGAAAGAACAGCGCATGGCTATATAAAGCCCCGTTTAGTCTGCTAGAAGTCTGCTATTAGGAGATCTATTAATCTGGAATTCACACCCCAATCAACACGCTCAGCAGTCATTCTCTAATCCTTCTTTGAACTTATTTACCTGTCTTTGACCTACAAGCATATGGCAGCGAGCTGAAATGCTTTGTTATTCTGTTGATGAAAAAGCATCTCTTTTTAGTCCTATGTTTGATAATTAAGGACCTCCCATTTCCACCCTGTGCACATAAAGAATCGTTCCATACATTCTTTTCAGTTCGTTCATGATCTTATAGATGCCCATCCAAGCCCTCCTCAGTCGTCCCCCTCTTTAAGGGTAGCAATCTATTTAGTCTCTCTTTACGGGTCCTTTCTGCTCTCACGGCGTTTCCCTCACGATCCCCTGCGGTGTTTGCTTTACCGCCCTGGCAGGGCTGACAGTCTGGGCGCACTGTCCAGAACAACCTCCAAAACGCTGAATTAATTACACCTCATTATCCCTTCGACCGCTCTTTTCCCAAGGGTGAAGGCCCTCGCGCCGCCCAAGCCTGCATTTATCGGTCAGTTTATCCAGAGATTCCCCTCAGGCTTCCAGGCCCGCCCCGACCCCAGCCACCCCGGGTGAAATCTCCTCAGGCCCGGGCTGGCCGCCGCACAGCCCTCTTCCCACCTCGCCCCTCGAGGCGCCAGGCGCAGAGGCCTGTCCTCCCAGCAGGACCGACATTCTCCTCCCGCCCTTTGTCTGTCCTCCCCTCACCGGTCGTTACCG
>NW_010553142.1:13251-47563 GCF_000687285.1 Phaethon lepturus | reverse complement strand
CCTAGTGATTCTGTGATTCTGTAAATGTATCAGCATTTCACAGGCATATTTAAGCCATTATGTGCCATCAGTCACAACCCCTTACTGTGCTGTTGTGCAGGAAAAACTGTTTAACCAAGTAGCAGCATTAGGGGTCAACCATGTGAGAACTCCTGAGCTGTCATGACAGTCGGCATTTTTGCCATTGGTGCCTCTCAGTACTAATCCTTTCAAAAATTTTATTTATTTCTGGGGTGGGACAGCAGGGATGACACAGAGATCATACAGCAATCCAGACCAAACCTCACAGAGAGGTCATATAGAGACAATTACTCTAGATCAAAGTTTAGTTTTGTTGGGAGAAATTTCTCTTTCTACCATCTGTTCCAGAATGAGTAAGGCTTCCATATCTCATCACCAGTAGCAATGAGAATACTGAGATTAAGTTTGCTTATATGTATTAGTTTCTGCACACAATAATGTATAAAAGGAGTTAGGGGAATATGGATTAAAGGTTTGGATCCATAATTTAAATGTATCTAAACTGTATATGGCTTAAAACTTCGCTTGTATAAATTAATTTACAAGTAATGGAAGTTCATGTGACTTTGTCAATGCTCTGCATGCTCATACAGTTCAGTTCTAGTAAATAGCCTTTAAGCTGAGTAGCACATCAGTGAAAGCAAACAATCAAGGAGGATTACAAATAAAGAAGGGCAGTATTCTAATTCAGCTTTAATGTTACACAGGCGTGAATCAGGAGCATCAAATCCTGCTGAGGCAAGCACTGATTTTAATGCTGCTTTGAAACGCACTGTACTGTCTTGATTCATTTAGCAGCAAATTTCAGTTGCTTGTGTCAGCTAGGTCTTAAGTAAAAGACGCATAAAGGAGCATCTCTAAATCTGTATTCTCTTTCCGAGAATTTGATTGCGCTCTTTGTGGAGCCAAAGTCCATCTCTTGTGCATGAAATACTATTGAATGTGCCTGATTTTACTAACAATACAACCTCACGTGGCAACAGCAGTCAAGAAAACCTGGTGACCGAGATATTACCTGTTGTTTTACCCTTGCAAACAGTTTAGACAGCGTTAGCAAATTATGAAACCATTTTGAATTCTGTATGGGCAGGATAGGCACCTACCTCTAAATGCAGTAGTACCACGTACCATCTCTTGGAGCACGAGGGCTCCGCTCCTAGAACGTGCTGCCTTTCAGTTCACGCGCAAGTCCAGGTCAGCTGTCCTCAGACACTCTAGCCCAGCCGGTATTTCCTTCCCTGCAGCCGTTGTTGGCGGGTTTCCGATCTCCAGAGTTTGCCTCTCTGAAGAAGAGAAAATGAGAAAATTCTGCACATCTCTGCTTTGGGAGGTTGCTGAGGGTTTGGGGCATTCTGGGTGCATTGCCACAGCAGTGAGAGAATAAGAAGACACAAATTCTGATGCTAGGCAGACTGGAAAAAGGTTTTAAATCCTCTTCTCATGCATCTGCATGGCAAGCAAAACAGAGCTGGTGAGCAGCTGTGCTTGCAGGCATCAGCACCCAGCCCAAATACATTCAGTTTTTTACAAGTTAAACATCAAAATAAAAAAGAAAATCCAGCATTTAAGTAGAGCATCTGATAATCCCCTGCTGTGGCAAATGTTGATTTAAATATAACAGAGTCTCTGCTGGCACAGGCTTGATGGGACCAGAGCCATTTCTCTCACTCTTCATGCAGAGTTGGACTAGGGAAGAGACAGTTCTGGCTTTCAATCCCCACAACAGATTCTCCCCATAGATATGTTTATTAATTGTGTGCAACAGAGGCCTCATTTAGCTTGGAGTGCATGCAGTGAGGCAGTTGTGGTATAGTATAGGAATCAGCTAAACTCTCTGATGAATCCTGGTCTGCTGGTGGTTTTTGCTAGGTTGCCAGGTGGGTTCCTCGGGCTTGGATCTGTGGGCCCGATTCTTGTATTGCTGTGACTGTGTCACTCCACGGGTGCCAGAGGAAGTATTTCTGATCTTCATTGGCATGATGAGAATGAGAGGAAAGGGAGGGCTGAGTTCTCTCAGAAAATGTGGAGTTGATTGTTGAGTTTGCTAGAGCAACATCTTCAGCCTTGCTACTGACAATTATCTGCACCTCTTCATGAGACTAACCTTGCTCATTATATACAGCTTGTTGTTTTGGGAACACTTTGAAGACAAGAATGGCTCCTCTCTATTAAAAAGACATTTTTAGAAGCAGTGTATTTGACAGTGACATAATGCGTGATGCGTTTCTCTGAGCTACATTATCTGCTAGTCTGACTTACCGGTACCCTTCCTCCACACACAAACTTCTGTTACTAGAAAGAAACAGTTACTGCAGCTTAAAGAAATAAGAGGTCTAGTGCAGCTCAGCTTAGCTTAGCTTAGCTGACTACATGCCTAGTCAGTCGTTGTGGCACCTGGGCTAGTGCATGGCTACATGCTAGACTCCGTGAGCTCAGCTAGCCCATCAATTAATTAATCTCTAAAAACATACCAGATAAATCTGTGTATACCTGTCCTAGTGGGCAGCCAGCCCCCTATATGACTCTAGCCTCAGCTGCTATTGAAAGTGCATCATGTTATTGTGGTAGAATGCTTCTCATGCTTGGGTTGTAGTGGTTTTTTTCCAGTGTACAGCACTATGTTTTCTGTATATGTGTTTTGTGCTTATTTATTGTTGTCATGTAAGTTTATTTTATTACTTTGCATTATTCCTAGAAGACACAGCAGTTATTCATGATAAACTCCTTTGTCTCACACCAAGAAAGTATTACACTGGTTTTAGATGACTTTTAGAGCATATCCTTAACCTATAGCCTTGCATAAAATATACTCTGCATTCAGCTTTAGCCAGACTCTTAAGTCCTGTGTGTGGTTTATAAATGGCTACAGCTCACCCTTGAAAATGTGAAATGAAGACTGGCTGGAGCAAATGAGGCATGGCTGAGCCTGTTTTAAAAAAGAGAGAATGTGTTGCATGGTGCCTAATGGAGTTCAGTGATCTCTCTGTTTACTTCCCCACCCCTCCTTCTCAAGTTCTCAGGCATTTTCTTTTCGTTCATCCCAATCCTGGAAAAAGGTCTATCAGGAGGCAATTGTGCAGTCCATCTTGGGATCACACGAGTAGTAATAAGCTGCAATCAGAGCTTCAGTGTGTGGTTCAGTCAACAAGTGGTATAGATTGATTTTCTTTTCTGTTCATGTGATTCTGGTGGGTTTTAGGCAGTGCTCAATTTATATAGAGTACAATATATAGTAAGACCTTTTGTTTCTTCTCCTATACATCTTCTCAAGTGAATTTCCTGACATATTCTTTCCTTATCTTCTCAGCTGACCTTTTATTCTTTCTTTGAATAGTTTTTCTCTAGTGTCTGTTCTCTTCAGTTTCAAGAAACTCTTCTTGAGTGGCGTGGGACGACACATAAAAAATAGATTCTCCTTTTTGCTGCATTTGACAAGCTCTTTGTGTATATGCTGAGTGTTAGCATTTTCAGTCTCTCCTTCATTCTGTTTAATACTTTCTCCTTCTTCCTCCTCCTGTATTTAAATAATTCTTCTTTAAAGCGTATACTCCGTGAGGTCCTTTTTCTTTTCTTCACCTTCAGCGTAAAGCTGACTTCCCCTGAGGCCCCTATGGGTGTAAAAGAGCATCTGTGTGGTTCAGATTGCAGGGCTAGGAAACTGAAGTGGGATTTGGCTCTTGATGCCATGTATAGTCTGATGATAAGAGTTTTAGATGCTACCACATAATGTGAGATTCTGCAACCCTTTTCATGTAGGTTCACAAAGATGTTTAAAGGAGTTAAACCCATTGGGGTCCCTAAGCCAGCCAGCCTATGTCCCCCAGCCACTTTTTACAAATCTCAGCTTTAAATGGAAATACGAAGTGCAAAGCAATGGAGAGGCAAGCTGTGAGTTTCTAAATAGGTATTAAGCCCTCATCCTTGAGAAATACGTGCTGTACTCCTATTTTCTACGTATTACAGTCCTGCCATTAACGTGATATAGCGCTGTTCATACCTATTACCTTGACTACAAAAAGCGACTTCGGTAAGATTTCATATCCATAATGCTGGCAGGTTGGTAACCCTAATCACACCTTAGTGTTTTCCTGTACTCTCGCCAAAGGATATTTTTCTTCCTATTAATTTTAAGAACATACTGAGCACTGGAGTCGCTGCCTCTCAGTGACACAATCATTTACTTTCGAAGTGAAACGATGAAGAATGCGGACAACTTGATTCTGTCATTTTATGCAGCTCTGTACCACCTTAGGTGTAGCATCTGGAATCAATATGACTAATAGATCCTGGTGGTTTGCAACAGAGTCAGCAAACAGAATAAATTATAACATCCTCTCTAGTTCACTGGTGGTAATTCCTTCTTACTGTCTTCTTGATGGTCATGAAGTTGCACTCTGTGATGGTTGTCAAACCAGTCTTGAACTGTAACCTGGAAAATACTCCGTCAATATCCATTTAATTAAGTTTAGGATAATCTGTGTTTTGTATGTTCAACCTTATTAGTGATTCAGAGAGTAAAATATTAATTATTTTTGGTACGGGATTAAAAAAAAGTGCTTGCTTTTGTAGCTAGTCATCTTTTTAGACAACTGGTTTTAGTTTCTTTCGCTGTTTTGGACAGGTGTTGTGGCATGTTGAAGGCTTATTACTAGGGAATCGTCCACCAGTGACAAGAGAGCTTTAAATTTCTCAAGCTGTCAGAGGTTGTTCCTGTTTAATTCAGTGAACTTGATAATCAGGTTTTTAAATGTTTCTTTAATTGGATAGCAAGATTCCATATTCTGTACTGACATTAGCCATCAGAAGGAGTTTCTATCACCTTCTTGAGACCTGGGTTTAATGTGAACTTAAATGTGAAGAAGGGTGTGAACCTGATCGTCCTGTAAAATGGAGCACCTTCTAAAACTGCCATTGAAATGCATGCAGGTTGGCCTGTGGTGAATTTGCTAAATTCTGTCATTGTTGGTAGTTACTGTAGATCCGTACTGTTTCTTAGAAATGTCAGTTCCTTTGTATGGAAGTGCCATATAAACCATATTAGGGATGAGCATTTATAAATAAATACATAAAACCAAAACAAAATCTTCAGCTTACTAGACCCTGCTTATCTTTACTAGAACAATGCTGAGTCCTTAATGCGAGACCTGCGGTTTTGTGCTGAATATGGTATTAGCTCAGGGGAGCCAGTTCCCAACTAGAAATGCCTGATGGGTAACAGTACTGAAGTCTGTTGTAATGCGTGAGGTGTAAATCTGAGCAGAAGTAGACCTTAAAATTTATTCTAAATCCCTTTTATTATGAATAAATACTCTCTGAGACTACATCTCTGAATAGCTCATATTTGAGCATTAGTTGCAGCTCTTTCTACATCTACTGTCTGATTTTGGTTTGTGTTTTTTTCTTGTAATAAAAGGGCAGCTGTTGTGCTAAACTATTACTGATGAATGTAAACTTGTGTTGAGTACTCTGCAAAGGTTTGTGGAATACTCTAAAATATCTTTATCATTTAATATATGCATATATTTAGGTTTTAAATGTGTTGTATCCATTGCTACTTTTTCAAATGTTTAACACCGATTTTGACATTTTAATGGACTGCTGTAGATGTTCCAGTGCGTATCTGCGTGAGTTCCAATGGTTTATTTACCGCTATAGCTTTTAATGGAAATGTAAAATCATTTCTCTTCTGGGCAGTACATACTCCATTGCAAACACATCAACAAAATGTGAAACCCACATAAAATTCAAAAGCCGCAAGTATTCCAAAAGTAGTGAGAGTCATTGCTGCCTATTTTACATAGGCTTGTGTATTTATGGGACTTGTACACATACAGTAAAATGTAATACGGCAGGATAATGGTATTGTAGTAAAACACTATGGCAAAAAAGGCTGGTGAATTATAGTCTTCAATGAATCTTGTTTCTAGTTACAGAAAATAGAGTATGATTACTAAATGCAAACAGCATGCATTTTATACAGTTAGTTATAGATCTTGGATCTTGTGTCTGGAATATCAATATTTGCTTTACTTTTGAGGTATATTAGTTACAAATACAACAAATGTGTTTCATTTTTCACCAAAGACATTTCACTTTCAAGACTGAGCTTGGGTATGTGCAATATGTCTCAACAATTATTTGTCTACATGTCAGCTCTTCCTATAGACTGGCTTTACTTTTAAGCAACCACTGCAGCCAACATTCACATTTTTAAAATCACAAAGTTACATGTAGCTGTAAGAAATTTAGTAGTTAACTTAGACATGACAAAATTAGATGACATTGCATTTGGAACAAGGAAATAAATTCCTTTTGCTTTGTGAAGGAATTATGCAAATTCTTAACTCTCAGTGTTAGTAATGAAAAGTAGGTTTCAACATTTCGGAACCCCTGACTGTTTCTCTGCAGTTGGTTGGTAGCACATATGCCATTAACACTCTAAGGTCTCTACAGCTCCCCCAGCTCTGCGGGAGGGAATGTCATCTTACACGTCAGATCTTCAGCCTACTGCTGAAGCGTTATTCCAAACTGTTAATGAGGAGTTTTGCTTCTGGAAAAGAAGTTGGTCATATTGCAACTCCAAGTATAATGGTAATTGCTAATGTCTCTAAACAGATACATTCACCTTGAAATAGTCTATGCTATATCATGATGGTTAGGTCAGACTTTTAAGATATAAAGGTATTTAAATGATTAATAAGGTCTTCTGAAGTGCTACGCTTACAGTAGGGCATCTGTAACCTTCCGGTCATTTGGGTGACAGCCAGCTGACAAATGTAAGATCTTAAAATTCTGGTTGAATTGATATGTGTGCTCCATGGTATTGCTGTTTATGAATTATACCTTTAAAATACTGTCATTTCAGGGGAAAAAAAGTCCCCTATTCTAGAAAGCAACATTTTAATGACAGTTTACATATATATCCCACATAATCTTCTGGAGATGTTAAGAATTGCACAAATATCAAACCTATGAGTGTTTTCCATGTAATATTATCTTATATAGATCAGTTTTGGCATAAAGTAGTACATAATTAGGAAGCACAGATATCACTTTGGAAGTCACTACACATATATGAATGCAAGAATCATTTCCAGAGTCAAGCCACGTTGTGTGAATCCTTGAGGAGATCATGATTTTTCATAGACTTAATTGTCGAAGGCTGTCTTTGGGTTCTGTTAACTACAGCACCATTTGCAGATTGAGGACCAATTACTCATTTAGCTGGGGAAAATAGGCATTTCTTCCAGGTTTGTACATCCTTACTGCTATTTTCCTGTTACCTCTCCAAGAATACAAAGAAATTCAGATTATTTTTTTTTATTAGACACTATCCAACACTGTATGTATGGTGAAAAATACCACAGATTAAGGCAGCAGTTACTAGGCTAATGAAACTGAATGGCTGTGTGTGTGGCCAAGAGTTTTGAACCCACTTAGAACATAAAATTCTACTGAAGAGTCGTTACAGATTTTAGACATATCAAATTACCTTCCCTTTAATCTCCATTTATCATTTCTCAAGGTACCCTACGGAATGAAACAGTACAACCTCTAAACGTTGATTCTATTCTGCTAAAACCATGTGGCAGCTTACTTATAATTGCTCAATTATTCTAGTAATTTCTTCTACAATTTTATTTGCTCTGCTTTTTAAAATTCTGCCATTTCTCTCTGTTGTGTGCACGCACACACAGAGACACAAATGTGACCACTTTAGATTTTTAGCTGTTTTTAAGAGCAACTTCATAATTTTCGTTTTTCATACTTTCACATTTAGCAAAGATTGAGAAACGTGCAGTTATTGTGGATAATACACGACATGCTGCTCTGGACTGACTGTGTTCAGAACATGACAATCGAATAATATGTAGGGCCTCTTTATTCTATAAAACATCTGCTCAATTAAAGCCTTTTTGTTTAAGCCTGTGACTGCTTCATAGAAGCATGGACAACACAAAAACAGAATCAAGTTTTAGTTTATTTTATATGCTGTTTCATCTTTGGTCAAATCTAGTATTCGCTCCTTGCCTTTCACCACCCGTCTCCTTTGAGAGAAATGTCTGCTTCAGTGTTGCCTTTCCCTCTTTTTTCCTAAAGTACTTCATCTTCAATGTCCTGAACTTTTTTTTTTATTTTATTTTTTTTACCCAGCCTCGATCATGGATTAGGTATTACAACAGCAGTTGTAATACACACAGTACAGAGCCTGGAGTAATACTCTGTAGATGTTCAAACAAAGAACAGGTTTCAAAGGCAAAAAGGGCTTGTGATTATCAGTGCTTGTAAAACCACTTTAATGCTATTGCTCAATATGCTAAAATAAAAAGCCTCAGATTTCACACTTATTCTGTGTAAGTGGGGAATAAAAAGGACATGGTTTTGCATAGAACTGGTAGTCTTTTAAATACGCTACAGATGTTTTAGTGGGTTCTGTTAGCTGTATACATTTCAGGGCACACAACCAGTTAACATAAATTGGGATATCTGGTTGTGCAACTTAGGTTAATGGTGAGTTTATTTTTTTTTCTTTTTGCTTCATTACAATAACGTTTTTTAAAAAAAATTATTGCTAAACTATTTGACATAGAACTGGATATATATATATAGTTTTATTATACACACTGGAGATACATATATAGTGGATGCTCTTTTTTCGACACTGGCAACTCCGAAATATTATGGAGAGCCCATGTTGTTAATGCAATGCTTTTTTTTCTCGTGTTTGTCCTTGTTTCCACTGCAGACAGCTGACTAGCAAGCAAACATCTGTTTTAAAACATACCTGAATGAGCAAAGGTCAGCCAGGTGTGCTGCGAGTCACACGTAGCTGGCTATTGAGCCTCCACATATGCTAATGCTACAGTTTAAAACAATGTAGGACAGTCAGAGTCTTAAAACACATTATTGAAGTGACACGGGCAGATAAAAGAATGCCTTTTGAGTATTTGAGTCAAGAGGAATTTCCAAGTGGCTTCTTGTAGGGATGCCCTGGGCATTTTTCATATATTCAGTGTTGCTGCCCATTGTTCAAGCTCATCATAAAAGACCTGCCAATAGCCTCATATAAAAAATATATTGCATTATATGCGAGCAACCTCAGGTTGTCGTAGGCTGTATAAGATCTGTGTAAAACTAACTTATTTATTTGAACTCTCTGTGTGGTAGCTGAACAGTTCTTCTCATTCTGTAACACAGCTGGCACAGAAATTTAGTTTTCACACCTGCACCTAAGGTGTAGTCTGTTTGACTGGACCGGGCGTTCATCACTGGTATGCCTGCTGGCCAGAAGAAATACCCAATATACCAGTGCTGTGGAAACTCTGCTTCTCATATGGGTCTATCCTCTAGTGAAAAGATAACCAAGCTCCAGATAAGCATGTTCTACGGTTTGTCTTGGAAATAAGCTCAGAGGTATTTAGCATGGTTTGAACTCATGTACTTTGCCACGAGTGTGCAGAACTCTACCAAGTTGAGTGGGGCTATTCTTTAGCTAGCAGCCGCTACAGCCTTTTCATTCCCCTTTAGGCCAGCCACTAGAGAGAGGAGGAACACTTAAGCTGTATTTGTTGCCTTCTGCCTTCCTAACCTGCAGATTATACTCCTCTCTTCATTATTTTGCCACTGCGCTGTGTGAATGTGTTAAATCTGTCACTTCATTTTTTTGCCTGTACCAATTACTTGAAACAATGGCATTTGTCAGCTCTCTTCTTGTCTCCTTAGTGATATCTCCAGGTGCCTCTTTTGCCGATTTTGTACATTTTGCGGCTATTGGAAGCATCTTAGTCCCTGCACATCCACCCTTTATTTGAAAAACATCCTTGGATGTTCTCTCCAAAATGCGTATATGTGCTGGATTTCATGCAAGCAAGTGAACTGTGTGCTGTGTTTTCCTCCAGTAGAAAAAAAAATGTTTCCTTTCCTTCTGAGATTTGACTTGTTCTAAGTAAATCAGTACACCCAGGAGGTACTGAGGTCGTGAAATAGAAATGCTGGAGCAAAACACTTCTGAATTAGATTGCTAAAATGAGAGGGGGAAAAAAAAGTGAGATAACTTTGTAGTTCCCCTGAATAGATAATTCCTTTTATGAAGACATATGCTTTGGGGCTTTTCTTTTTTTGATGTACTGTTTTGCAGTAGCATATATTTTTCTGGTACTATTTTTGGAAATGTTCTTAATTTTGAATGCTTGAACATGAAAGGGTAATTTATGAGACTTTATCATTACGTTTATTTATATTTTTATAAATAATAAAGATAATTGTGTGAGAGAGTCCTACAAGGATCTGGAAACTTTACTGTGGTGTATGTTTTGACTGAACAAGGTAGTTGGAGGCTTTATCGATACTGGCCTATTGTTCTGGTCAGCAGGAGGAATGGCTCTTGCAGTTATCTGCTAGTGCTGTGTTAGTGCCTAGAGCCCGTGGTTTCGTTTTTCAGTCCCCGATTCCTGAAGGTTAGATCTTCAGCATGTTTGGCAATCTTCTCCTGATACTTACGACATTGTAACACAACGAACCTGCTCTATTTCTGAGTCTGTGAAGAGCATATAGCATTTCTACACAGTACGTTCACGTGCAGCTGCTTTATTCCCTTTTCAGTGGGATTCAAACTTCTGAACTTGAATGCTGAAAGCAAAGGTTTGTGAGCAGAAGGATCAAATCTATTTGGCAGAAGGCTGTATTATCCTCTCATTGTTGGTTTATTTACATACTTTTACAAAGACCTGACAATGTCACGCAGGCAACCAGAATTCAGAAACATGGCATCTTTTGCTCAGCGGGAGCTATTGTGCAAGGAGAATATGCAAGGGTCACTGGGAAGGAGAAGCATGGCAGAGCATTTCTGAAACCTTCCCTGTTTTATGCATTCAGCAACAGGCAGGAAGGATATATGACATCTTCAAAGCTACAGAGGAAGCTTCTCTTTGAATTGGTTTTGTTTTTCTCCTAGCCAAAGTCATTCAAGATGTCAGGAGCTTATGGTACAGTTTGTGCTGGGGCTAAAGAAGGAAGGTGCATGAAGAACTGCAGGGAGGATTGAGTGAGAGAAGGAACAATCTGCTAGGCATCAGTTCTAGACTGAGCGTGGGTTCTGGGAGAGCATTGCTGCTACTCAGGACAGAACCGGCTCCTGGGCATAGCTTGCCTGAAGTAAAACAGACTGCATCAGCGATTTTTGATCCTCTTGCATTAGTGCCCATTTTGCTAAATTGCACCTCACAGTCACAGCAAGAGCAGCTGCTTTGCTGTCAGTTGTGACTAGTGCTGTAATCGAGAAGGGCAGAGGAGAGAGGGGAAAATGCAAGATGTCCTCGGAGTAAAGTGTTTCCGTATCTACTACGCTTCAGTGCAGATTCAAATGTTTTCTGCTAGAAAGTGAGTATCTTGTGATGATCTACTACCCATGTGCTCATAGTATTTTTTTTCTTAGTCTGTTAATCACCCTTGAAGCTTTCCTTGCTCTTCCTTTTTATTTTTGTGATTTCTGTGCAACTGAATTTTCCTTTTTATTACCAACTCTGTTTCCCTCTCAAAATCAGGAATCCCCAAATATATTGATTTGGGATTTTTTTTCTGATCTTTCTGATGAACCATTTGTCTTCTCCCACAAGCAAGGCACATGCGTACAAGCCCTTATGTTCTATTTTTCCCAAGATTCTTATAATTTCCCTGTTCCTATCCAAATCTTGGTCTAACTGCGTATTTCCAAAGGCATCTACCTCCTGAATCCCATCACTAACACGCACACACTGAATGTACTCCTAATGCAAACACACTTTTTTCTTTCTCTGTGTAGGGAGACATGTATATATGTGGCTACTGCAGTTAGTGGGAACTCCACTTAGAGATACAAACATAAAGCTTCTAAGATGAAAATGTACCCTCTTACAGATTTCTTAACTTCACAGGAAGAGGAAGACTTCTGTTCCAAAAAAAGACGACAGCACATTTTGCCGTTTCAGAGGTGAAAAGGTTATTGATAGGTTGAAACATTCAACCTACCCAACCAACCTGGTATGAGAAAACACCCACTGGTAGATACCAATTTCAAGATTTTTAACAACTTCAAAGTAGCAGTCATATTTGTTACTGCACTTTCTAGTTGTGTCTCTCTTTACAACATGCCTTTTGTGTCTAATGTAGTGAGGGTTCTCTCTATTCAGATGCTGCTGATGCAATAGACTTGTGCTGGTCCTTTTGTAAGCTGGAATGATATCGTTAGAGTGTTGTGAAACTGAAATGCTGTAACATTAAAGGTTTAGGGAATGTTTTCTCTCTCTGGACGTAGATCAACACCTTTTTTAATTGCAAACAGTGTTACCAGAGAAAACAGTAAGTTGTGAATCTGATGCTCGGTTGCATTTGGTATGCATCTAGTGACACAGCATAAATGTTACACATCTGTTAACTAACAATTGTATTCCTTTAAATATAGACATAGAGTTTGAGTTTAAATACTCCTTCCAATGTGTAGAAAGAGATGATTCATTAATGCATCTAAAGGATGTTTCTGTTAGTAATATCTCATGGTTACATGCCTGAAATTATCATATCTGAAGGCTACTAACAGAAAAGAGCAACATTATGTATTAATGATTCACTGTAACTCTCGAGAGCAGTAGAATTATAGCCTTGTTTGCTGTAATGTACAGAACAGGGGTACAGAACTTGCTGTGATAATCGAGATGAGGAGGCCACACAACCAACCAAACTAATGACAACTAACCAACTAATCTCAGGTATGATTAGTGAAAGCTGGTAATAGAGACTGTAGCTCTAGGCAGGATCGTATTCACACTTACTAGTGTGCTATCTGAGCAATACTCCTGACATTCAGTTTTCAGACTCAGGCCTTTCTTCTAAGTTTTCTTGAGAGCAATAATCTGAAGCATGGGTAGGGATACTACTGGGTTTTTGTAATGCCATGCTGTGATGTTTAATCAGAAGCAGTCAGAAATGCAAGAGAGGAGATCTCTTTATTTGTACTCTTTGTTTTCAATTACTGTAAGCCTTCTGTGATGGTTTTCTTATCTCTAAGAATTTGGTATAAATGTGATACTGCCTATCAGGATACCATGTTAGTAAAACATTGTAAACATAATTTCCAATAATCTTATCTAAAAATGTTTTTTTCAGTGTCAAGTGCACTTACAATTACTTTCCAAATGCCTGGGCATTGAAAAACAAAAAAAACCTCACTGGTGTGGCACCCTGAAGACCATCCCTGGAGCCTTTAGCTTTTTGTTTCTTTCTAACCATCCGGATTGACAATACTGAAAACCATATAGTGTGCGTTGCATACTTTTAAAACAAGAACTGTGGATTACTATATATCCTTAGATTCTGAGTTACTTAGAAAAAGAAAAGCGCTAGATGAGTCTCATCTGCTCACCTACAGTGCTGAGCTCTATAGTCAAGGGACTAGGATTTGAGCTTCAGCTAGATCATTTATTCCTGCTTACCATAAAGTAATTGAAGTCAAGTCATTTGTGTGCACTGCCCCACTGGAAAACTACCACAGAAGCCCACATAATAACCTTTGGGTTTATTAATGCTGATTCATTCATAATTTTTGTGTGGAGGTAAAAACCAGTATTCCAATTAATGTTAGATACTTCTTCTTCCAAAAACAGGAGTAAAGATAACCTTGTTTGGGGATTTGATTCTCTCTTTAACAATCAATGTACTGTTAGCAAGGGCATATTTAGCAACGTATCTTTACAACAGTGTTTTAAAATAGCATGTCTGAGTCAACTCCTTGCCCACCTTTAGCATTATAGATTGAGCTATACGTACAGGCTGTCACCCTTCCCATTATCCTTATTAAAAGGCATGTTTTAATTTCGTTTTGACTCACTCCCTCCCATGTCAACCTTTATTCCGCTCTTCTGGATGTCTGAGCAATATGAATTTTTGGTTTTGATTTTAAAACACGCAAACAAAAATGCTTCCTTCATTGCGAACTGGGCACAGCTCAGAGCACGGGCTAAGGAGTGCCATGAGTGCGTACCATCTCTCTTGGCTTCCCTTGCTGTTGGAGCTTTGTGTAGCAAATGCAGTAGCTGCACGCCACATAAAGTGAAATAACAAGAAAGAAAATGCGTGTTAGCAGCATGGAGCACTTGAGTTTTTCAGATGATCCCTCTTGCAACAACCGAGTGCATCTCTTCAAAGAGAAGATTCCTGTGCTGCTTTCCACAGTACAGCCAACAAAAGCCCAGGCTGATTTATGAGTTAGTGTGTCAGATTTATGTAATGAGATTATATATTCTATCTGACGAAGGAAAAATATGCTTACCAGAACAGTATGACAGCACTGTGATTAAACGATTCGGTAACAGTATTCCCTCAGTGGATTAATGTTTAAAAAATGCAGCGGGTACAGCTGACCTCCTCCTTGTGTGTAGCTAGGGATAGGCTTCTAGCAGGGGAGATTAATGCTTTTTGATTGTGTTGATAAAATAACTATGTGATCATAAAGGTAGATGTGAATGGATTGTATCTAGCAAAGCGGCCTTTGTTTTATGCTGATGGAGGCTTCTCCTACTTACTTGTTTGAGTCTTAGCGTAGAAAGCAAAGTAAAACTAGCAAAGATACGCTGCCCTCTTAATGCGTCACAGTAACTGGAGCGCCTGCCGAGCCTGTACTTTCCCATTCTCGCTGCAACATTAAGGAAGATTTCTCCAGCTTAGACACACCTGAATTTTTAGAAAGAGAAGTTTCATGATAGGTCAGAAAGGAATTGAAAGGAACGTGTCTTGCTCTCTTCTGCTAAACGAAGTCACTGAAAAAGCCATTTTTAATAAGGCTTTTGAAGGTTGGGGAATATGCGACCTAAATCAATTATAAGGTAGAAAGAACTTTTTCTAGCTCGAGGCCTGACCTGATTAGTATGGGGGGAATATTCACAAAAGCTAATGTTAGCCTAGCGATACAATCTCCCTAGGCTTGCTCCAGAGTCAGTGGAGAAAGTGTCAGAAGCCTGATACACCTGCTGTTAATCTTGATGGAACAGAATCTCTTGCAAACATGTTCTATTAAAAGAAGCTTTTTGTAGGAAAGAATTCAGCTTCAAACATGTTTTCTTCTCCAGTTAAAAAAACCCCAACTTTTAGCTAGAAATTAGATACTCTAAGTTTTTGACGTTCTCAGACTTTGTCCTCCTCCTTATTTAATGCCAAGTCAGGTTACAGAGGGGAAAACATGGTATTGCTTGCTTCTTTTGTATATATAACAGGGTTGTTTTTGTTCTTAGGGAGGGAAGAGCTCAAGTAGAGATGCATTCTCTATTTTACTATTTATATCGCATTAATTAAGTACCTTCATGGGCAACAGCAAAATTGGTATTGGAATCAGCTTCAAGATAATGTTCACTGTTCTGCAGTTGTCATTACAGCAGCATAAGAAGACTTAAGATCCAGAGAGGTGTCTCCAAGAGACCTATTTTAATAACTTTTTGTCAACTTGGGTAGCTTGGTTCTGTCAGGTCAAAATTTCACGTGTAAACTTTATTCGTCTTTATTCCTCTCAAGTTGTGGGGGAGGATTGTTTAATTAAAAGAAGAGATGATGGATATGTCAAGCAAGTATTACGGACAAAGGACACAGACATAAAAATGCACCTACATTCCAGATTATTTTTTGTTACATTTTCTTTAAATGGTCTATGTGTCAAGACATCTGTCTCTCTTCTTTAATTTTTCCCCTCTCTGCCCCCAACACGCTTTTTTTGTCCTCTGCTATCACAGGAATCTTTACATTTATCTTTAACATATATAGGTATTTTTAACAGCTTCATACTAAACATGTTTTTTGGATAATATTTATTACCAGATGTAGGGTTCTGACCCTTGCAAAGTTAGGGCTAATGTTAGTAATGACAAGGCAATGGGCACCTTCAGCTACAGTAGGCAGATGTGGAGGAGGAGAAATTTGAGAATAAAGAAATTGGAACAAAAAAATGCTCGAGAAATATATGAGCCGCTGACAAAATGGGGGGTTACAAAGCACTTCATCTCAGGTCATTGGTTTTAAATTAATGTCTAGTCAGGTGTGGCCAAATATCTGAGAAATATCTGCCATCATTGTCATTTGTAGACTGGCTTTTTGGTCAAACTCCTTGGTGTGCTACTCTTGGTTTTGTCTGATTCACAAAAAGACGGTCTCTGCCTCACTACAAGGGAAGGGTAAGATGTCAGGGAAGAGAGTTGTATTTACTGTAGTTATCTGCAAACTCACGAGCAGCAATAAACCTCTTTTTTCATTGCATTCTCTACCATACTTTCTAAATACTAGTCTGTTGTACTTACACTTAAAATACTAAGTGAATCTGGGACTGACAAACAGTTTTATCCAAAAGATACAAATACTGGCTTGTTCTCTAAGGCCATAATGGACAGTGGTATTGGCTTAAAGGAAGGTTAAGGATGTGTTTACTACTTTTTCCATCTGAGAGACAGAATATTTAAAAACTGTAAATTGACTATGCTGTAAGAAACGCTTGTGCTGCTGTGAGTCAGGTGTTGACCTTTCCCATCTTAAAATCATGAAGCGTTTATCTTGCATCAAGAAAGCAACTGATTCTCTCTTCCAGAGAAGCTGACATTCTAACTATATTATCTTTGATATATATGTACTCTGGTTATTGACCACATGAGAAAGTCAGGTGTTGTATTTAAAGGGCAGGATAGTATAATGTAAAAGCAGGAGTACCGAGGTCTTTCGTCTTCTGACCTACAAAATTACCATGTGTGCCCACAAGAACTCTGAGCTGTATTGTTCCTGTTGGGTATTAAATCTCTTTATAGTCTCAAGATAAGCTAGAAAGAATAGAAAATTCAGTCATGGGCAGCCAGCTCTCAGGATGTTTAAATTAGATGAAGAACTCTTAGCGCATCAAATCATTTAAGGCCTGTAACTGATATCTGACCTACTCTAATCTTCAAGGTTTAAATAATAAGTTTGGTATTAAAACCAACCAAATCAATCTCTTACTGCAAATAAGACTACTCTTTAGTCTTACAGGAGGTTTAACTGCTGTATGGCCTCCCTCTCAAATTTGGCAGAGGGGGAGTAATGCTTAGCCAGAGGAACGTTATCTCCTCATCCGGAGTTCGCCAGCTTTTCTCCTCGACTCGCACAGGTGACGTCTGCGTGAAGGCACAGTGCCTGTCAAAGCGAAAGGAAACACTCCCAGCCGTACCGCCGTCAGGCTGCGAAGCAGCCGAGATCTGCGGCGTGACACTGCTCCCGTAGAAGCCACAGCTGTAACCCATAAAATAGGCAGTTTTAAGGGAACCGAAGCAAACTTTGCCAGAGCTTTCCTAAGTCTCTAACTCAGCTCTGGCTCTGTCAGTATTCTCATGGGTATTTGCCAAGTCCCCAGAGTGTCTGAGTTTGCTGTGTGGCAACTGGAAGATGTGTCTGCAGTATCTGTACGGATACATACACAAATCGGGCTGACGCGCATACGTTACTTATTTTGCACATGCTAAGCACAGTGAGACTCCATCGCCTGCAGCAACTCAAACAGCAGTTGCCTTCCTGTGATGTGAAGCTGACGGGCTGTGTTCGTGTTGTAGACAGAAATATGGATGAGTTGGCGTAAGCTTTACTTTTAACGAAAAAGAGTTTGCTAACTCCCATCGTAATCTACCTAGGATATGGTGTGTTTAACTGATCTTGCTTTGATAATACTGTAAGCTGGTCTTTGATAATTGCTTTCTGTAATTGGAACAAATTTATGGTTATGCTAATTCGTCTGCTGCCACCCAATATGCAGTAGCTGAGTTAATCCATATCTGCCCCTGCATTTCTTTTGTGGATCATTATGTGATTAAGCTTTGTCAGAAATTGATGGGGGTATTTTAACTCTGAGCAGATTTAATTTCAGGGGAAAAAAGTCAGACATCTTTATATAAACTTACGCCATATTATAGCAGTTTTTAAGTCTAGTTTAAGATAGAAGCATTTAAGATCTTCAGGCTAATTCTTAAAAAGAAATGTATTTCATTGCATTACAAGCGATTGTGTGTCCTCCACTGATGATGAGTGCTAACGAGTCTGCTCTTCAGGCGTTGCAGGTTGGCCGTTCAGAACGCCGTGCCTCACTTCCGTAAGGAGGCATTGTAGGTTTCTTCGTTGCATTTATTTTGCTTGGTAGTTCTCTGTGTGTGTATTTTTGTGGGTGCTGCATTTTTCCAAAGGTTGCATCACTGCAAGTAGCAACAACCTTTTGTCATCATGACTTCTTTAAATTTATCAGTTTATCCTATAAATTCATCCCTTAGTTCTCCATCTTTGAAAACATTTGTCTGCTGAGGCAAAGGCAGTGAATGAATTTGAGAAAGTCTGTTTTTTCTTCAAGGGAGGGAGAGGCTGGAATTAGAGATGAGTATCGCACAGTGTCATCAAGCCTCCAGATAAGAAGCAAAAGGCAATGCGTGCCCTCACTTACAAATCGTCTTTTGATTGTACGTTTCCCAACACTCTCATGTTTATGTTCCATCTGTTTAATGTTCTCCCGTGGTCATAATTCTTTTAAGTGTTTTGAATTAATTTAAAGGTTTTTGATTCACCAAGCCTTGCGGTTCTAGACTCAGTAAGCAGTGGATTGGTGTGCACTCCCTACAGGAAAAATAGTCCGAGTGCTCGAGCGACAGCGATGAGGCCCTTGAGCCCCCCAGTGCCCCCTCCCCCCCCGCCCCACAAAAGCCCCTGACCTGGTGAGAGTCAAAACGCAAAATTTATAAATATACTTGTGAAATAATGAACTCCAGTAATAGTCATGATTGTCATTTCTTTGAACATTACTGTGTTTGTCATTACACTGCACATAAAGTGAGCTTAATTCTGATTGCGACCATTGTATTTCTGTCACTCGATTTATGCCAGTGCTGCTGGTCCACCATTTAAATTGCCTTCCTAGTTTCTTTGCTGAAACCCCTTCTGATAGTTAGTATTAAAGTTAACTACAGAAGGGAAACCGAATAGTAAATGGATTACTTGATTGTTCCTTGTCTTACTCAGACCAAAGGAAAATGGAATACAAAGAGATATTACTAGGGGAAGAGTTCAGCGTTACTGGATTCCAGTGCTGCTGGTCCACCATTTAAATTGCCTTCCTAGTTTCTTTGCTGAAACCCCTTCTGATAGTTAGTATTAAAGTTAACTACAGAAGGGAAACCGAATAGTAAATGGATTACTTGATTGTTCCTTGTCTTACTCAGACCAAAGGAAAATGGAATACAAAGAGATATTACTAGGGGAAGAGTTCAGCGTTACTGGATTTGGTAAGGCGGTTTGGTTACGGCTGCAGAGCTGTGCCTGGCCGTCTGTGGTCGGTACCGTGAAGTCTCAGCCCTGTCTCTTAGCCCGGGGAGTGAACGGCAACGAGGATGAGTGCTAGCCGTGTGATTTCCTGGGATGCTTCTAGCGATGGAAATGGGGATGCCTAAGCTACTGGGTGTGTTAAGTTCATGCCAGAGCAGGATAGCATCTCCCAAGAATACTAAGGAAAGCAAATTCAGGTAGTGAGATTTTTTGTGAAAAGTCACCTCTGGGTTTACCTAAAGTGTGCCTGTGCCAGGCACTGCTGCCTGTGATCTCATGGGGCGTACCTTGGAGACGCACCCTCTTGAAACTTCACTCTGCGTGTTTATTCCCATGTGCGCTGCAGCATACAAAATCACGTGGTCCCAAACCTCTTCAAACTTCTGTGAAGGATATTGTTTAAAAAAAAAAAGTTAAGATTTGAGAGGAAAAGCGACACAAAACAGCATTGTGGCAGAGCTTTATAAGAATGCAGACATAGACTGATACGTCTTGAATGCGTAAAGTAAGCTTTGACGGTGACATTCTGTCTTTGTTATCATTTTTGGTTAACTGCAGTTTGAGGAAGAGTATATAGAGCTAAAAGCTTTTAACAACTTTTGGTATGAAATGTGAAATGTGTTTCGTACTCAGGTAATGCCCATTTTGACAGATGTGTAAAATAATCACTTTATTTAGTTCCATAGTCACGATGCAGGGGAACAGTGCCACAGGCCCAGGTTCTTTTCAAGGTGAGTTCCCAGCTGACTGCAGCGGTGCAGAGACACGAGAAGCTACGGATGTGCCAGCCACACACCTCCGGTCCCCAGCTAACCAAAATGACTGATGCTACTGGAAGGGGAACCTGCTGTCTGGCATGAAATCTAATTGGCTTTGATGGTCGGCTTTTGCAGATTTGTTTATAAACTGGAAAATCTACAAATTGCAGACCATCTGCGCAGAACAGTGTGCTAATGAATGCCTGTAGCTAGCAAATCCATAAGCTCATTACCACAAAGTTCCAGGTCCTTCCACAAGTTCCTACAAGAGGTTATTCATCTGAAGAGAGACGAGAAGGGTGTTTGACTTCAGGGTACAGCCATACCTCCTTCAGGTCTGGAAAAGCCATTAAAATAACTCGCATTTATTCAGTATTTTAATAGAATCTGTTGATTCTGCTTCTATTTTTAGTTTTTCAGTTCTGTAACAGCAGCTTGCCATGCCTTAATTATTTTTTATAATGTCTCAAGAAAAGAAATGCCTTGCAGACAGTTCCTGGGTCTACTCAAGAGATATGCTGGTTGGTGAACTAGAAAAGATGTATTGAAATATATTATACACAGCATTTCATAGTGTTTATGTACCTTGACAACAAATACTAATGGCCTCTAGTTTAAGAATGTTTGTATAAATTGGGAATCTGTTATAATGACTTAGCTCTTCCACTGTGTGCGATGTCAAGTGATTTCATCCTTCTGTTTCTCTCTCAAAAAAATTGAATTAATAATACTTACTATGTTGTCATCCCAATGTATTACGAACGTTAACTAATCATTGTCCAATTATTTGAACAAGTTAAGCGCTGTACATCAAGAGTAGTACTTTTAAATATTTCTTATTCTCTCTCGGTTGAGATTTTCTTCCGTTTTCTTTGAATAAAAATCAGCCTTCCTAAGTTACTAGCCCATACCTCCTTCCTCTGAATTTTGGGGGTGAGGGAGAAGTGGCAATCATTAGCTGACTTTCACTTGGCCTGCTGATCTCCACTGGTCCTGTCTGTCTTTCTGCTTCTTGAGTCAAAGGAAGTATTTCCCTGTCAGATTAATGAGGTTGTTAGCCCGAGGCATCAAGTGCCTTTGTTTGGCTTTACAGGTTTACAGACTTTTCCCCTGTTTTTTTGTTCTCTTGGGGAAGCCAAAAGGGCTCTCCTAAATAGGACAATAATTGAATAAATTAATAGTTACAATGGAAACAAAATACACAGTATAGACTCAAGAACAAATATAGAGGAAATAATAACATGCATTTATTTAAGAAAATGACTTCAGGTTCAAGCTTTAAAACTTACAGTGAAGAAAAACAGGAGGTAAATTAAATATATTCAACTAGAATGATCCATTTTTTTTTTATCATCACTTCTTGATTCCTTGGATTAAATATTAAAGCCTTGGAACTACATAATGCCACAAGAAGTGTGATTAATTGTTTTCCTTTTTTTTCCCCTATCCTTCTCTTCCTCATCATTCCTTCCTTTCTCCCAGCAGAACAAAAATGTTTGTTATAATCCCCACCCTTGCAACTCTGAACAAGCTCTTTGCCATTTTCTTTTCGTTGTTTTATTATTTGTTATTTTATTTTGTCCTAGCATTTAATTTGCTATGCCTTTGTAAAAAAGCAATTAGGGTCTTCAGAATAGAAACAGTTTCTTTTCTGAATTTGTGAATGTCTACCTTTTTGGGAATCCTATCCCAGCTTCATTTTTATCTTAATGTTTTTAATAAAGTTCACAATTACATTTATTAATGAAATAACTGAAATATAATTTTGCAGATTTCCTGCTTCCATTTTTTATTTTCCTACTTCACGTTCTTCTTTCTATCCCTCTCCAGGTGGAATGGCTAAAGAATGAGGAACCCATAGATTCCAACACGGATGAGAACATTGACACCAGAGCAGACCACAACCTCATCATTCGACAGGCGCGTCTGTCTGACTCTGGGAACTACACCTGCATGGCTGCCAACATTGTTGCCAGGAGGAGGAGCATGTCTGCGACAGTTGTGGTGTATGGTCAGTGAAAACGTGATAATTATGGAAAAACTTAGATATGTGTGCTTTTATTGCTGGAGTACTTTATATTTTTAACATACAACTGGTTCTAAATCAAATGACTAACCTCCTTCCTGTTACGATGAATTTCTGTTTCTGCTGCTCAGGGCTGAGATCATGCCTGCTTTGAGAGGGCTTAGAATTATGAGGTTCTTGTTTGTGATGGATTCCCAGTGGTTATGTCAATAATAACAATCCTTGCTCCAGATATTAAGAAGATCCAATTATAAGCTAAACCACATAAATAAGCCTTGCCTGCTACCAGGAAACCCTAAAGCACGTGCCTGGGGAGGTACATAAAGGGCTGCCTTAATTGGAACTGTGGTACTGCAGTGCCCAAGGACTTAACTAGTGGATCTAGATGTTACACAGCAAAGGACAAAAGAGGAGAACCACTGCTTTATTACCATCCTCTGTTGCTCTCCATGTTTATTACTGCATGTGACATTTTATTGTGGAGGCAGAGCATTCCTAAATCACCCTTTTTAAAATGAAGAAGTCTTGTTTATGATTTAAGCAAAGCATACTTCATTGGAATTGAGGTGCTTGCTTTTACCTCGCTCCCAGACTCTATCAGTCATTGCACTTCTTAGCATATTACTCTTCCAAAACCAACATTTGTGTTCTTTGACACCGTGGCCTTAGTGTAGTTGTGTACTGATAAGTAGCTGTGCTCCTACTTCAGCTTGGAATTCACCTGCAGAATGTAAAAACAAAATTCTGCCTTCGAATGAAATGATCTGATGAGATTTGTTGCTTGATGTCTCTTAGCACACCTACCGCAACCTTGAGCATCTTTGTGTTTTGCAGTTAACGGAGGCTGGTCATCATGGACTGAGTGGTCGAACTGCAACGCACGGTGTGGTCGGGGCTGGCAGAAGCGATCACGGACCTGTACCAACCCTGCGCCACTCAACGGAGGTGCATTTTGTGAAGGAATGTCAGTGCAGAAGATTACCTGCACTTCTCTTTGCCCTGGTGAGATATGCACAGTCTACTAAGGAATAACTTTAAACGTCACACTTACAGGCGAGCTCTTTCAGTCTAAAATGCTAGGTACACAATTGAACTTTGAAGAGCCTAGTGAGCTCAAAAAGGAAATTGGAAATACTTGCATCCTTGTTTAGACCACAGCTCAGAGCCTCCTGTAGGCTCTTAGCGGTAGTCACAAGCACCTGTGGCCTTCATCTGACAGGTCTGTCATTGCTTTAACTTACGCTGAAGCTAACTAAGCTGAGAACTTCACTTAAAAGTACTACTCGGCTTGCAAAAGTTTGCTTTCAGGTATATTAGCCTTTTGAAATTGAGCTTATGCTATACATGGTGCTACATACGGTGTTACATCCCTGGACACTGTACATTTCCTCATTTGTTCACCTGAAACCTCCCTTACATGATTTTGGAATTGGTGTTTCACATATACAGCTAAAGAAAGTTAGTAGGACTGTATGCATGTATGTTTTAAGAAACTATGTTTGCCTGGAATCACAGCATAACTTGTCTGAATTCTGGCAAATGTCTCTTCTAGCTTTTATGAGTTTTTAGATACAACATGTCCTGAACTGGGATTTAAAGAACTTATTCATCTATATCTCTGTTCATCTGACTGTTCTTCAGTCTGATTTATGCAGGAATGGGAAACGAACTGTGGAAACCCTTCTAATTTGGGACAGGGTCAGGGACAGCTATGAATCAGTCAGCCAAACAACGTACTGATCCATTGTCTTGCTCAGGACATTAGCCAGAAGTATAGGCTATGTCCAGGCCAGCTATGCTCTTTTTTGTAAGTGTCAGCATCATTTCTCTGTTAGGAAAATGTGTGGCTTCCCTACATCAGCCTGTTGTAAGGTAGAATTGGTACTGAAACATTAGAAGCTAATAGCTAGGTGGCAAAGGAAGTATTTCCTCCTGCAGTTTTAATTGACTATATTTGCAGAAAATTGTATACTGGTGCTATTTTAAAAGCTTCCACGTTGCACGCTTGAGGTAGTACATTCTCATGCTGGATTCTAACTTCACATATGATAAAACTATATTTATTTCTCCCGAGAATTATGCTTTGTCTACTTGCTGTGACCTGAGGAGAGATACAAAACAAGTATTCTTGGTAGGACCTCTTAACTACACCAGCTTGATAGGTAGTGATGATGCTTGTTTTTTCCTCCTCCCCATTCAGTGGATGGAAACTGGGAGGTGTGGAGCGAGTGGTCTGTCTGCAGTCCAGAATGTGAGCATTTGAGAGTTCGGGAGTGTGTTGCGCCACCTCCAAGAAACGGAGGAAAGTACTGTGAGGGCTTGAGTCAAGAGTCGGAGAACTGCACTGAAGGGCTTTGCATTCAAGGTGAGTAACAGTGGGCACTGAATTGGATTTAGGAGGTATGGCCTAAAACATATGCTGTAATCCAGGTAACATAGCATGTCTGCCACACAGCCATGTCAGTAGAACTCTTCTGGCTGAAATGTTACTGTGAAAAAATAGATTGTTTTCAGAGGGTTGCATATGTGGAGTTTGAAATCCACAGTGGTTTCCAAGTCACTGGATTTGTGTAGCACATACTTTACCTATTATCAGATGATTCTAAAAATACAAATAAAGATTTTTTCAATGTGTAATTACGACCACCTGCTGCAACACATTTTACAGAATGTACTACTTAGCGTCCTACCTTTTCTTGCAAGCAAACTGGCAAAGCACCAACATGAATACTCTTGATGCAAGAGCTGTTTAGGGTCAAAGTTTACTCCATTTGTTGCCTTTAACACTGAAGTTAAATAAAGGCAAATCTACTCTATGATGGGTTCCCTGTGAAAGGATTTGCCCTTCATAAATGTCTGGAAAGCATCTGGCATTTGGTAGTTGCCACTATCAACAAACAACTGGAAGCCAAGAAAATGAGCCCTGCAGTTGCAGAGTTGCAGAACACCCGGGGACAGCTGCGTAGTTTCAAAACAAAGAAATTCAGAAGTTTATTCCTACACTGAATGCCACCCCCTATCTATAAGATGATACTGTCACCTCATCACTTTCTAGCAATGAAATGGCAGCCACGGGAGCAATCAGGAATGCTAGAGCTGAAAGATGTAAACTGAAATAAGTCTACTTTTTCTTTAATTTTATATTTAAATAGTCTCTTTCTTTGTTTCTGTGGTATTGTATTACCCTTCCTCCTTGATGTTTGGCATATATGTGTTCACGTTATGCTTAGCAGTCATCTCCTCCTTCTTCCATGATCCACACAACAGAAGGAATATGGCTACAAGTCCCCCTTGTGCACTTAACCATCACATATGCGTTTCCAATAGTATGAGTGCCTGTGGCCTTCCCCCATGTCCGCCTTCCTAATACTGGGAGGCAGTGTCCGAGGGCAAGAAACAGCCACTGTGCCCAGCCAGTTTGTCAGTGAAGTTCATCTGGTGAGATGAGGAAAGTAATGTTGTAAACAGAAGGAACTTCCGTTTTTGCCCTGAGATTTTAATAACTTCTTAATGGCAGATAGCATCCTATGTATTATTTATTCAGGCTTCAGAAATACGAATACCTCAGCTGAGACATTAAATAAGATTTTGTTTGGTTTTGGAGGGAGCGAATACCTAGCATCTTGCTGTATGTCTCTACTTAAAGTTTCCAGGGTTACAGAACAGCTCTCCAGCTCCATGGTGTCAGGCAGACAAGCGTCAGGGTTTAAAAGGACTAAAAGGTCTAAATCAAATTTAGACTTTTCTCCTTCCCCATGTTTTAAAAAAGAGTAACTAGTGAGAGTTTGTGAGCACTGCAATTAATTCAGCTTTTGAGGACCACTGTGGTGATGACATGATGTTTTCTGAGGTCTTTCTTCTTCCTATACATTAAATGAATGCCCTTCCCTACAGATGGCTTGATAAATCCAGAACCCATTCAGGTGTGCAGATGAGCATACAATGGAAGACTGTCAGAAGGATGCACTGAAAGGGGCATGAAAAGATGCAGCTGAGGTCTGCATACTTATCATTGTTTGTGACAATCATGAGTTGACTTGCCATCTAGTTGGCTCCTTCTGTGTTTTCTGCCAGCTAATAGAAGGTGGCCCCGTTCAGGTCACTGCTTCCAAGAGGAGCCTTAACAACGCTGCAGGGTGGTAAAGATTACCGGTCCTACCTTGAGAATAATATTCTTTCATATTGTGTAGTTAGGTGTCAGTCCTGTGTATCATCTTCCACGCTGCACTTAGGCTTTAGAGGTAGAGGAACAAATACGATATTATGCTTATTTTGGTAGTCTGAAAGGAGCACGTGGCCTGGGGAAGAGCTATGGTTATTAGGCAGTGAGAGTCATGATACACATTTTACAGGACGGTGATGGCTTCATTCCATGGGGGAAGTCACTGAAACTCCTCGAATCCTGGTAGGACAGTTTCAGGTACAGACTGGGCCTCTGAGCACTGTTGTATCAACATGGTATTGCATCACACAGGCTTTTGTCAGTGGCTTCTCCAGCTGTTAATGTCTGCTTTCTTATTTGAAATTACTCTCTTATTCTCTCTGAGGAGTTCATCCAGGCACTGGCTACAGGCAGGTTTTAGAATGTCCGTGTCACGCTCTCTACAGTGGTGAATTATCACTTCAATATCAGTGCGAGTCCTTCTCAGACGTCACAGGAGTGCGAAAGGTCGGTGCTGTGCTTGCCAGCTGCCTTTTGAGGGCTACCTCTGAGATTTACTGCTGATTCCAGGAGTGCATTTTCAGGAACTATTCCAGGATAAAGGCCTCTGAAGCTTTTTGTATGACCAAAGGTTTCACATACTGGTCAAACGAAATGTGTTACTGCACATAGAGGAAAAGGGACGGGGTGTTTGGAGTTCTGTTCACAGGCGTGTTACCAGTGCAACGGTTGACGATTTTATTTATTTATTTAAGTGTGTCTGTGTTCCCTAGAACAAGACTGGTCTTCATAGTAAGAAATACAAAAGCTGCCTTGTAAAATCCTCAAGGGTGAGGTCTGTACACGTTGGTGCATTCATTCGCTGTTCTGTGCTTTTACTGAAAACATGCTTTGCTAGCGACCGCTTTCTCTTTACCCTTTACCCCCAGTACAGCTTACCCGTGCTGAACTCTGCGAAAGGCATTCGGGGTCGAGAGCTGTATGGCCTGCAGCTTTAGTGAGAAGCTTGTGTGCAAGTTCCTTCAACAGAAAGAGAAAGGGGGTAGGGTGTCAGCCTGCATGAGACAGGGGAGGGCTTGGCTTTTTCCAGCAGATACAAATGTAGTAGTTTTGGCTGAGGTAAATAATGCAGATTGCCTTCTGAAAGGTCCTGCAAAGAAACATCACTAGGAGTTGAAAGCAAAAAACTTCAGGTTGTAAGGAGCCGGTTGCCAATTCACCTTCCTTCTCAGAACACTGAGCTTAAAAAAAAAACACCCCAAAACAAAAACAAAAGAAGACATCCCACAACAGTCATATCGCTGATTAGAGATACACATATAGTACAGCCAGAGTATTTCTTTTTTTGTTGTTAAATGTAATGCCTATGTAAGATGTCATTCTGACAAACCCTGGAGACGTTCTCTGTTTATCCGTCGAATAGGTTACAGTAAAGTGTAGCTTCCCTGCTATTGCTTTACTTCACCTCCTCTGTTAATGCGCCCTATTAAGAGCTCCAATAGCAAGCACTGAAAGAAAGCCCTTACCACTACATTAATTGATAGATGGGCTACTGGAATAGTTACAAAATGGCAACTAACTCAGTTTTAATAATTACCTGGAATTATTATTATGTTGTTGTTGTTATTATCATCATCATCATTGTCTGTCATGTGCTTTGTATAAAATCGAGCTCTTTGGATCAGGTGCTGTCCCTCTGCCTCATGTTTGTACAACCACTGGTGCAAAGAATATTATTGTCGATGAACCACTACCTGAGCTGAGGAATGGCAGTGCAGTAAAAAAGAAAAATGCCCCAGCAAGTTGAAATCAGTTGAACTAGCACAGGATTTCATCATCACTTTTTCAGAAGAATTTTAATTTTTCTTTGTCAGGACATTTAAAATCACTTTGGAGATGCAGTTTTAAGAAAATGTAACTATTTTGCACAACCATGTGCAAACAGAAGTGAAGTAAACAATGCATGTCTGAAAAGAGATGCCTGGAATAGCAAAAGCTTTCTCTTTCGGAAGCAAATCACTCTTCTACACATGGGAATTAAAATGCTCTTAATAGACTTAAAATGTTCTCAATACGCTATGTGTAAATAACTTACTTTCTTTAAAATAAATAAATAGATCATTATGGCTGAAAAGATACAAAAAGCATTTTTAAAATATGAGTAAATTTTGTACAGATTTGATCAAGTTAGTGTCAGCTGTGAAACACAAAGTCTGTAAAATATAACTTTGATGTTGAAAATGAACTATCAAAATAATTTTACAGAGGATAAGAGGCATAAGTAATAAACCCCAAATTTTATGATTGAAATGAAAAGCTGTTTAAAATCTAAGCCTACTAGGGATGCATATATTGACATTAGATCAATACTGTTTAAAATTAACAAAATTAAATTCTCAGCTCATGCTGAATATCGGGGGGGAAATCTGCTGCTGGATTTTCCATGCAGAAATGTCTTTGGGTAAAGTGTTTCTATCCCTTTCATAAGGTGAGATGGGAGTTGGGGAAATTGTGAACCAACAACAATACTCTAAAATTAATTTGAAGACAAATATAACAGAAGATTTCTCTCTGCTGCACACACCAGCAATTTTTGACCTAATATTAGGATCAGAAACTGATCTCCAGGTATTTTGTGGGAGGAACAAAAAAAATCTACTCCAGGGTAATTTGGACTTGAGCAGGTTGTCCGTATTACCCTTCATCTCTAACAGCACTGGAACGGAGGAAGCTAAAAGCCTGGTGCTATAAAGCTGTTACTGTTGGGTAATGAGTGGAGCCGAGACGGCCCTGGCCTACGTGTTCTTTGTGTTTTAAATAAGCTCGTCTCCTCCTTTCGCTGCGACGGGTAGTACCGGGGAGCGCGTGCTGGTTCTGAAAGTTGAATTTCCATACGCACTCCACTGGGCCGAAGTATTGCGTGTCTCTGGTTTCCTTCACCTTGCAGTGCGAGACTGTTACTCCTTTATGGGTCGTGCTCTGTGTATATACTTGTGTCAAATTATTTTTAGGCACGTAATTGCTTTCTCAGCTAACAGGAATTGATGCGGTTACCCTATTTTTTAAAAAGCTTCTTCCCCTGCTCCTCTTCCAATATGTGCCTTTTCTGCTCTGCTTTTCATCCCACGGGGAATTGTGAAGGAAATGCGGTACTGTGCTACAGAAAACTGATCTCTTGGAGGTTATTTATCAGGCACAACTTGCTAACTTTGTTCACAAGGCAAAAATAGAAATGAAACATTTCTTTGGTTAATAAATGAGTACTTAAATGAAAGTAAGCGTGAGAACGTAAGATGCCAGGAAAGTGTAGGCCTGATTCTGAACTGGCAGAAAAAATACAAATCCTTAGTATGAATTTTCAAATTTGGAGTCAATAAATGAAATGGTGATAAAACAGGGTCTACTCTCAGGTTCTTTAGTCAGTCCCTGGGAATAACACAAAGAGGACACCCGTTCCTTCACAAGAACATCCAATCTTCTCTGGATTTTGATTTTCTGGAGGGATCCAGATAGTCTGGTCCTTAACTGAGGAGCCACTGAAAGTGCTTTTTTTTTTTTCCAGGGACTTTCTTCTAGGACTGTATCAGTTAAATAGATAAAAAGTTCTAGGCAGAAGAAAGGTAGAATTATTTTTGGTTTTGATATATATGAAAGATTGCCAGGCCTGCCATGTTGGGAGAAAAACGGAGCTTGACTCAAGCTGAATGCAAAGGTCCCTTTCACTCAGGATAGTCCTAACAAACAACTTACTAATTTCTTGCATATTTGTTCTTTTGTCCCTACCAGTACTGTCAGTAGTATCTTTTTCATGGTGGATTTCTCTCTGTCTTGCAGAGGTGAAAGCTTTTTCCTTGCTTAATAAAAGACAGGGGTTTGTAGAGTTTTTTTGTTTTACTTTTATCTATTTGCTTTAAAGTTATTTTTTTGTAACTTCAAAAACTACTGATCTCTTTTGCTAGTGCCCAAAATAGAAACAAACAAGTAAGACCATAAGCAGATGAACTGCAAACATGTTTTTACTAATGCATCATAAATCACAAATAATTTCTTTTTTTGTTTTTCAACCAGCTGTGATACTGAATATTGCCAAGAGGCTTCTGCATCTAGCAGTCTCACCAGTTCATGGCAAATGCACTTCAGTTCTATTGCAGTTTTCTGTAGATAGCACTATGTCAGCAGCATGAAAATGTTTGTTTCCATTGCAAAGCTCAAGTCTGACACTATTTGTTTGGCGTTTACGTGCATCATCTGCTAACAAAAATAAAAACAACCTCAAGAAGAAAAAAAAACCCCACACGTAGCTTTTTGGCAAAGCCAAAATCCAAGAATCTTTTGAGTGAAGTATTACTGAATCGATTATTTTCACAAATAGGAAAAATAATAGAGGGCACCTCATAATCCATTCGCTTCCGTTATCACATAGCAAAACACTGAGCTGAACACCCTGTACCGTGACGTGGTTTCCATTAGGACGACTAGTTCCCAGTGTGGCTGGTCGGACTGCAGTGACTGTGCTGATAACCGACCTCTAGAGGTAGCCGTACCAGACCCCTCATACAAAAAGAAATCCAAAAGATAAATGGGGGAACAGCTCAGTCAAAGAGAATCTCCTTACAATGCAGAGCACCTACAAAGTGGATATAGTCTTATCTGCTTAAGGATTTATATCCCACATTTTATTGTGCCTACTAGATCAGTCTAATTCTGGTGAACTGCTGGGCTCTGTCGAACTTTATAGAAATCAGTAAATTATACGTTGTGTTCTGCTGATTTCTTCAGAAAACCCTTCAACTAAAGGTATCGGAATAGTTGCTTAAGTCAGGCAGACTGCCCAAGAAACTGAGGGGTGGTAGAGTTGATCCTGAGACTATTTATAGAGCCTGTGGAGGGCAGCCCGGGGACAGGCCCGGCAGCCCCACCCAGAACACGGGTTCCTAAGTGGGTCTCGGGAATCGCGGGCGCGTTCCCTCCGGACTGGGGCGCTGGGACTGGCAAGCCCGGTGGGTTGCTTTGTTGCCACGTGCGCCTATGGAGCCTGCGCTCCTGCAGTACGGGTGCTGCACGAGCCCGAGTCTCCCGTTTTCCAAACATTACTTTCCCAGGTATTGGGTTAGAAAGGATGACTCAAATGCTTATTACGAGGAAGACAGAGAAGCCTCATTTTTGAGAGATGCACTATTATATAAAACCTATTTTATATTATATTTGCATACATGTGGTAGTACGTTGATTCTGTATGTTCTTTATATACACATATAGATGTCATTATCGGTGTATATTTAGATACATAAAGGTGAATATATTGTACATTTTGATATTTTATAAATTACTTTTTTAAATGTCCATCTCTAACCTTTCCATATAGCAAGCATACAAAGAAATAATTCATTCTTAACTGATTTTCTTTGCCAAGTGAACAGCTTCAAAGTGTTGAACTTCCTTATTGCCGAGATGTATGATATTCTGGATAAAAGCATCCAATAAAGCTAACAAACACTTGCATTAACCAAGTGAGAAATTACTGCAAAGAAAGATCCTGAAAGAGATTTAGGGGGTGGGGGGGAAAAGATGAAGGGAAATATATGGACAATATAAAATATTCATACTGTCAGCAAACAAGGAGAAAATGTTTCATTTATAGAGCTAGAGAGAAGCAATACAGGAAATAGATGTGCTCCATGTAAATTTATTAAGTGCAACTTTCTCTCTCTCTCTCTCTCTCAGATAAAAAACCTCTTCATGAAATAAAATCCCAAAGTAAGTTATTTTTTTTTCTCTTGTAAATATGGGTTTTCTCATCTTCTCTGCCATTCTGTTTATTTGTTTAGGAGCTAAATAAAACTGAAGGTTATATGAAAGGCTTTCACATCTACTGAAAGCATCTTCTTTGTGATCATAGGTTTTAGACAGAAAATAGAAAAGTGACTGTTCTTTAGGAATCTGTGCCTGACTGGGAGCCCTTTCTACAGGAACGCTTATCTTGAAATTGATCTCTTGAGGACTTGTAATTAGAAAAAAATAATACAGGAGTTTGGTTTTCTTGGTTCAAACCTGGTTCCACTACTGGCTCTGCCTGATCTTCTTCAGCTCACTTCAGCCTTCATGTATCAACTGGTAGAAGGTATTTACATGCTTTACCCTGTAAAGAGTATATAGATATCATTTATATACTGCTTTGCGGGCCTTCTATGCTGCACTCTTTGTTTCTTAGTCTCTCATTGATTTCAGTGGAATTTTAGTTTAGAGCAGCACATTTGGAGTGAATTGACTAACTGAAAGATTTCATGAAAAAAAATATTTTAAAAAAGGACACAGTTTCATCAAAACCAGAATTTCCATGAAGCCTCTCTGTTTTAAAGTGAAGACATTGCTTTTTTTCTTTAATAAAACATATGCAAAGTTTTGAGGATTTTTTTACTGCTTAATTTTCAACCCAAACTGTCTTTTTATAAACACATTTTTGGCTTAATTCCTTTAAAGGATTTAAAACAAGAATCCACCTGTACTGAGAAGTAATGCATGCAATTGCTTATATCTTCTTTGAAGACAGATTCTTCTATTATATATTACAAAATACGTGGGTTTTAAGCCTGAGTATTCCTCCAGGATACAGGGGCACAGGGTGATCAGGTTATTTGAAATTTTATGGAACTTCGGCCCTAAATCATTAGGAAAACATTTGGAAATCCTAACAAAAGGAACCGTACTTCCTTTGAGCTCGCATGCTGTAGACTGCAATGCCAAACCTTTCTGCAGCAAAATTTCTTGCTGGCTTGAACGAAGCCTGTTTGGTTATCAGATCACAGAGTATTCCCATCTGATAAACCAGAGTTTTAAAGAACTGGTCAAGTTCAAATCCATGTTATCCACAGACAACTTCATAACTGTTTACAAAGGAACGTAACTTAATTGCAGCAAAAATGTGAGGAGCACTGTTATTGTCCCAGATGGCTGCAGCTCCTGGTGAGTGCAGGGTGTTTGGCTTTTCAAAAGCTCTCAGTTTTTAATATGGGGTAGTTATGTATGCATGACAGCCCCCCAGCTTCACCCGTTACACGGTTCTGAACACATAGAAAGCTTGCCTGAGAATATTTCTCCTGTACATTTCCAGTTCTTAAGTATTTCTAACACTATGCAAAATCAAATTTAGGTAGCTCAAAAATGTGCTGTGGTTGCCTTGGCTCCTTAAAGCCTTTTTAATTTTGTCTTGTCTTTGTCTCACTGGCCACGTACAACTGGTCTGTGTCATAACGTAGCTCAGGCAATTGATAACCTTTTTTTGTTTATCTGTGCCGTTCCCATTTAATCAGAGAATCTTGAAAGAACATCAGTCAAATCGCTTTATTAAAAAAGTAACTTTAATAGAATTGATTTTAGCATATAAGATACCTAGGAGAATTAAAGGGTTTCTTTATAGCTGGGGGTTAGAAACATGAAATACAGCTTGTTGCTTATTCAGCGAAACAGGAACTTAGTTTAAGACTGCATGAATCATCATTGATGCAAAATCAAAGTCAATTATGAAGATAATTGAGAAACAACCTGTTCTGCTAAATAACCCCTTACATGATTCTCTGACTTCAATTCCTGTTCTCAAAGACTGGCTGTATGAAGCAATGGACTTCAAGGTGCTGAGGGGCACCCAAAGCGAGAGCGATGGAAAACCCTTTCAAATCTCCCAGCTAACTCTAATGGTAGACGGGGGGTAATGTATGCCCTGCATAGCTCCTGGAAAGCACTTATTGTAAATGAGATAATTTAATCAATTATGTTTCCTAATGTACTAAACCAAATGTTTCATTTTCTGCTCCTGCACATCTTAAATTATCTTCAGGTGCTTTATGAAACTTAATCATAGTTAATAGAAACTTCATTACCATCAAATGTGCTTTCAATAAATGTTGTGTAACAGTGTCAGGAGATGGAGTGAAATATAGGCTACAATTACCACAAATGTGTATCCTGTAACTGAAATGTATAAAAATTGTAGTGCTTTTCCTACCTCCTCCG
>NW_010553142.1:0-13210 GCF_000687285.1 Phaethon lepturus | reverse complement strand
CGTAATTCGTTGACTATAAACGTTTTTGTTTGTGTTCCCCGTCCCCCCGTCCCCGTCCCCCCCCCGTTTGTTTCTCACTTTGTTCCCTTCTGGGAAAAAATAAAAGCAGAAAACTACCCCGTTCCCCAAATTCACCATGCTTTTCTTTTTTCTTTACTTTCTAGTCTCCCATAAAAGGAATTATCCATAAGAAATTATAGAAAGGGGAAGAGATTAGAATTACTTTGAAAAAACAGTATTTGTTTCTAAAGAACTACTAGTTTCCTAAGTAAAAATGAAAGTCCCCTTTCTTAAGCAGTTGTGTTCCATAGGAACAATTCAAAGGAATACCATATCACTCTTGTTTTACTCTTTTAACATAAAGCTATTTAAAAATCTACTACATTCTGGAAAAGAAAACCTTTTCCCCTGAACTCTATGTTAGTTACTTTGGGTTTGCAGGTTGTTTTTTTTTCCATTGCAATGCAATAGTTATGGGAACACCTGAATAACTCTTCCAGGTCTTCTATGAAACAGAACAACTACCATTTTATTAAAGATAAGGAAATTCAGAAAGAAAATTGTTTTTAATCATATAGTTTATAGAAAAGTATCAAATTCAAGTTCTAGGGATACTTAAAAGCATTCACTGAAAACAAAATTATTCTTTCCAGAAAAACGTTGCTTGAGTCAAACTGTTCTAATTTTTTTAAATTCTGTATTCTTGCTCTCATCTTTAACCCATGTCCAACAGTCTTGTGCAGTTATAAAAGTATAAAACTTAAATTATTTGACATCTGAATCAATTGAAAAGAAGAAGCTAAACTATATAAGTAGAATTAGAGTAATAAACTACAGTTACTCACAGGTGAGAACCTGAGGTGTGTTTTGTATTTTGGTTTTGATGGTGAAGGACCAACTCCCTATCCTTGCTATCTGTTGCCACTATGGTGGCAGTCATTTTTTTTATTGATGGGTTATTGCTGCATGTTTCAGACTTTATTATCCCAAGAAAGTAGAAGAGGTAATTCAAATTTTCAGCACTTTTCTGTTCTAAAGTAATGATCAAAATAGAAGACGTAAAGATGCTTTATGGTGAAGTAACTACCAGCTCACTGTGGCTCTCTAGAAAGGAAAAGAACCCACTTGCTGTTACGTTTCTTGTACCAGCAGACATACAGAGAATTCCTTCTCTTTGCTTATTCATTGTACTAATCACCCACAAAAATAAAGCCAACAATAGAGTTTCATAATTAATTCCCTGTAACAACAGAAGAGCTTGGGAATAGAAAACTGGAAGAAATAGACGTTAATTTGTTTCTGTACTTTTCTTTCTCCACCTAATACTGGAGAGTAAAACGGAGGTAAACCAGTATGTGATTAAGGCGTTGGATTAGGATTCAGGTAGTCTTGGCTTGATTTGAGGTATTTCCACAGTTTTCCTTTGTGAACCCTGTCTTTTGCCATTTACTTTTTCCATCTGGAATAAGAGGATATGGGCATCTCCCACTGTTAGTCCAATACATTTACATTGTCAGCTAACAGCTTACTTTCTAGAATTCCTAACTTTGAACTGAAAATGCTTAAAATTCTCTTTACAGCCTTTTTCAAGGGGGCATCTCATGGAAAAAAAAAAGGCCTCAGGAAAAAAAAAAATCTTTTTGTCTAGTAATTTATTTCATAGAACTGTATGGCAATTGTAATGTCATATGAAGCTGGGTAAGAGTTACAAGTTTATTCAGTTGTGGTTACTTGTCGTGACGTGCCACAGAAGACAGATTTTGCATGGAAACTTTGTGATTTCCGCCCCCTTCTCAGCAAGTTCTAAACGTGTTAAAAATGGAAACCTTTTTCAGTACGAGGTTATTTGAAAATTCAACAGAATTTTTGCAGAAGTATTTCTGCACTAAACAGTGGTCTTAGTAAAACTGATTTTAAAACGTTTATTTTGGGTTGAATGGGATGTTGGAATGTTGTGTTTGGGGTTGACTGGAAGCAGTTTGAGAATGGGAATGGAAAGGGTGTTCTCCATTAAAGTTTGAGCCAAACGGTTTATTTCACTTTTGATTCAACTGCCCAACTACAAACATCAGTTACATTGCCTCATTCGCAGCAAATCTCCCATGTGCTCCAGCCCACTTAAAGCAGTGTTTGCATACTCCGGTTCCTTGCTGCTGCAACTCATATGGCATTTCACTTCTGTTGGAGAACAGTCGGTACTCAGCCGTCGCCTTTGGCAGCTGGTGTGCCTTCCCAGGAAGTTCAGCTGCTCGTATTGTTAGTTGTCAGACGCTTGGTTTACATAAGAAACTGGTGAGCCAGGAAAACTGTCTCTTCTGATGCTGCCCATAGGTACTCATTTCTTTCATCTCAATGGTCTGAAGTTTTGTGTTCATTTTCAAAATTCAGCTAAAATGAAGTTATCAGACTTTCTGCAGAAAAACATATGCACAACAGAGGCTTCCTCCCAAGCACTAATTAAGCAATTTCAGTAATTGGCTATTTATTAAATGCTGAATTTAACTTCTTACCCTATTTCTGTACATTGCAGTTTATTTACTGGTACTGAGTAGTCTGGATTTCCTAGTTATTTTTTGTCACTGTACTTTATTATAAATAAACACACTTTCTGTATCAAGTGCTTCTCACTTGATAGCAGAAGCACCACACAGTAGAGTAACAGATGATTTATAGGGTGAATACATGGTTATTTCCTCCTCTAAATTGGAGTTTGGCATTAAGGAACTATCCAAGGAACCACTAAGTGTACTTGCCAAGTAATTTAATTTCATGGTACGTGGTCCCAAATCCCAGAAGATCTAGAGTAGCGGGACTGGATAATTCAAGTACATAATATTGCAGGTTTCATTTGGATGCATTCTTTCAAAGCAATGAATTCTTCGTCTCTGCTGTGGAAGTTTGAATTAGAAAACTTGCTTGTGAGCTTAATGCATGGGTGTTGACCACAGGGCAGGTTTGGTTTCCAACCTTTTTTTAAAGACTAAAGATGCCTGCAGGAATCCAAGAAGGTATGTGGGATCTCCTCTCCCCCTCTCTGACCTGTGAGGGGATGAACTGTTCCTTCTACTAAAGCTCACACAGAAAATCAAGAGGGAGAAAGGGGAAATCTTCACTAAGATTTTTCAGAGGATTCATGACCTCCTGGATTAGCTCCAAAATTCAAACTTAAAACTTGGATGTCCCTGGAAGCCAGCAATAGATGAGACCCATGCTGATACCTGAAGCAGCCCTCCCGAGCTGGAGTTGTTCCACGTCCTCCCTTTAAGGGCTGTATTTCCATAACTTAACGATCTCCGCTGGAACGGGAAACGATGGCAGTACCTCAGCAAGGAGCCCAAGCTAGAAACATGTGCTGATGAGAGAGAAGGCTATTTAGTGGAAAGCACTCTGCTTCTCACTGTAATGAGTCCAACTCTCCCATTAAAAAAAACCTCTCAAGACCATGATGCAATCCCTAAACCAAAGTAAGCTCACCTATATGGAGTGATGCATCAGGAAATTTGCTTACGCTTTCAAATGCTTGCTTTTCCGTGTTCCTTTGTGCTCCACTATCCTGCTGTGATCTGCTCCACATTTATGTCTTAAGCGTTACCTCCCTGGCTGCGTAATCCCCTGTATTCACAGGCAGCCAGCGCCAGTCGGAACGTTTTTGTAAGTGTTGCTGACTTGGTACCCACTTTTTCTCCTTTCAGATATCGAGACTGCCAGTGACATTGCCTTGTACTCTGGCCTGGGAGCAGCAGTCATTGCTGTAGCTGTGCTGGTGGTTGGCGTTACCCTTTACAGACGGAGTCAGAGTGAGTACGGCGTGGATGTGATTGATTCATCTGCGCTGACAGGAGGCTTCCAGACATTTAATTTTAAAACAGTCAGACAAGGTTAGTGTTGTGATTTCATTTTCTTCTCTCCAGAGCGCCTGCTGCAAAGAGATACTAAGCTCACGTTCAACGACTGGCTGTGGGAGGGCATTCTAGCGCAATACTGAGGTTGAAAACCAGGGAAGGGCAGCTGCAGAACGCGGGGCAGGATCTGGTGGTTAGAACTGTCTCTTACTGCCTCTGCTACTGATTTGTCAGGAGAACCTGGACAAATACATAATCTTCCTTGACCACACACTTAACTGCTTTAGAAATACTGTCACTAGCTTCTACACTGACATTTGTGACTTACAAAAAGCCCAAACAAACAAAAACAAATAAAACAAAACAAACCCAGAAAGCATGTCTGTAGTTCCTTCCTATTCAGTTACAGATCTTTTATTTTATTTACTCCAATAAAAGTGATTCGTTTCTTACTGTTAATTTGAGAAATCCAACTTGAAGTATTTTTATAAGCTGCTGTTAGCATGCAAACATCCACATTCTGAGGTCTGTGGGAAAAAAATGTGCATCAACATGTATTGATTAAAAAAAAACAACACAAACATCCAACTTCAGAAAGCCACTTTTGTTCAGTAAGATAGCATCATGGTTTAGCCCCAGCCGGCAACTGAGCGCCACGCAGCCGCTCCTCACTCCCCCATGGTGGGACGGGGGAGAGAATCGGCAGAGTAAAAGTGAGGAAGGTCATGGTTTGAGGTAAAGACAGTTTAATAACTAAAGCAAAAGCCACGCACGCAAGCAGAGCAAAACAAGGAATTCATTCACCACTCCCCATGGGCAGGCGGGTGTTCAGCCATCTCCAGGGAAGCAGGGCTCCATCACACATTAACGGTTTCTTGGGAAAACAGACGCCATCACTCCAAACGTCCCTCCAGCCCCTCCTTCTTCTTCATCCCAACTTTATATACTGAGCATGACGCCATATGGTATGGAATATCCCTTTGGCCAGCCTGGGTCAGCTGTCCCGGCTGTGTCCCCTCCCAGCTTCCCGTGCACCCCCAGCCTTCTCACTGGCAGGCTAGCACGAGAAGCTGGACTGTCCTTGACTGCTCAGGAACAACTTGAAACATCAGCATGCTATCAACATTTTCTCATCCCAAGTCCAAAACACAGCCTCACACTACCTTCTGTGAAGAAAACTAACTCTATCCTGGCTGAAACCAGGACAGATAGGGAAGAAATATTTACTTTTACTAAAAGCAGCACTCAGATGTTTTCTGGAATGTTATTTCTCTTGGAGAGAAAGGTAGGGAGGAAAAGAAGCGGTGATTACTTTAAAAGAGTGTTTCCTTAATTCTGTACTGATATTCTAACATAGAGACCTGCCTTATTGTGGGTGGGTGGGTGTGCTGGTGGGGTGTGGAAGCATCCCCATGTCTCTTCTCTTTTCAGAAAAGTGAAACATGTTGCAGAGATTTTTGTTTTGGATTTTTCTTATGTTGTTTTTACAGTTACTTTTTCTGGGAGTTTTTGCAGTCTTTTTCTGGGAGACATTCCTCACCAAGCATAAATTGTAAGAAATTGGAAAAAGGGCTTGGTAGACAAAGAAAGATGTTTGAAGGATGTTTACTCATTCAAAAATGCAAGCCTTTAATTAGCGTCATGTAATTCTCAATGACTGTCTCAAATAGTACCTTTTTCCTTTGTTGTTCAGCTTGCCATGGAAGTCTTGTTTTAAGTCTGGGGAATTGTTGTTTGACTTACTGTTTCAAAAACATCAGTTCTGGACACTCTGAAAATATCTGAGCCTGCCAGCTTCTCTTATGGCCAGATGCTATTAGTTCAGTTTCAGTTACCTTGGGTTCTCTGTGGGTTTTTAAAACATGAGCATTTGTAAACTAAACAATTAATCTGGAAAAAAAGGCAATTCTCTGTTCAGTTTGCTGAGAAAAGAGTGCACAATTGTATATGGACAATGGATCAGTGATCCAAATTTTATTCTTTGGAGAAATGTATTTATAATTTTAGCAACCCAACCTGCAGTCCCTTGAAGTGATGAAATTTTCAAGGATGCAGTACAGATAATTTCAAGAAATTCTGTTACTTTGGAAAACTTTTATTTACTGAAAACAAAAAAAGTCCCCAAAATCCCAGGGAAAAAAAAACCTAACCAAAAAAGACCAAATTAGCTAAAGAATTCAGCCCTACAGCTATCTGTTCCTTTTCTTTCTCTTTTTTTTTTAATGTTTTCTGAACTAAAATGCTTCTAAATTGAACAACTGTGGTATTTTTCCCTATATTACTCTTGTCCCACTTTCTTTTCAACCCAGTTTCCCTCAGGCATGGAGCTATTATTCTGTGTAAGCTCACGAAAAGGTTTGCAGGAAGATGTGTTTTCACCTAATGGGTTTTAATTTAAAAAAAAAGGGGGGGGGGGCGGGGAAAAAGGCATACACAGAAACCTGAATCCAAAACAAAAGGAAAGTTCCTTCCTGGATTCATGCACGCTGGAGTTGCCTGAGGTGCAGAAAAGATAGTGATGATGTACCTGTTACATCTATTGTATCATTTCATCTGTTTTTTAATGTTACCTTATGTGATTTTGAGCTCTGAGAGTATCAAGAAGGAAGAGCAAGTCAAAAAGGAAATGGTGGAGAGGTCAGAAAGAGATTTCTGATTTAACATTTTAATGCAGTAACTAACTCCCTCATCTGCTTCATCCTACCAGGTAACTCCCTGCTGTTGAACTCCTCCATGCAGCCTGACTTGACAGTGAGCAGAACGTACAGTGGGCCAATCTGCCTGCAGGATCCCCTGGACAAGGAGCTAATGACAGAGTCTTCACTGTTCAACCCACTGTCGGACATCAAAGTCAAAGTTCAGAGTTCATTCATGGTGTCCCTAGGGGTGACAGAGAGGGCCGAGTATCACGGAAAGGCACATTCTGGAACTTTTCCTCATGGGAATAATAGAGCTTTCGGTACAATACAGGCTAGAAACAAGGCTACGTATATTCAGAACCTGTCTTCAATTTCAACACGAAGTGAGCTGAAGACAACTGCTGTTTTTGGACACCTGGGTGGCCGTTTAGTGGTTCCAAACACAGGTGGGTAGATACTTTCTCATTAAAAGCATATAAAATAATTTTAGACTCAACTTATTTTGCCCGATGCAGGGTTCTAAGACTAAATTTAAAAAAAAAAAAAAAAAAAAAAGAAAAGTCGGGGCTCCCTTAATGCAAATTTTGGGAAGTAAAGTATGTTGCCCACACAGGAGATAAGTGATCAGAACAAAGTTTGGGATGAGTAGTGAAGAGGCATTATGCCGATTTGAACTGTCATAAATTACTGCCTCTCTTGATGTCTTCAGCATGAAAGTCGTATTAATCAAAGCTGTTGGATTGATCCAAGCTACTTGGATCCCGATCCAAAAGAACGGTTCCCCAGGAAGGAGGTCGATACTGGATCAGCATCTTGTATAACGGGGTCATATTCAAAGCAGAATCTACATGTGTCAACATCTGACTGCATTAACATTGTCAGACTTCATTATGTTATTAAAGTCTGCAGCGTATAACAAACAGATGTCTCTGGAGAATAGCTTCCACTCTCGATGAAAACTCTGGTGTGGCTTCGCTAGCATTGACTCCTGGCTTTCTGGTTTTCTCTTTCTTTTAGCTTAATAGCTTGACAGATTTCCATAGTGGGGCACTTCAAAGTCAACAGGCATTTCAAGATTGGGCTGTGCACTGAAACATCGCAGCAGAGATGCTCAATCTGCATTGTTTAAGAAACAGAGTTTGTTTTGTGACTTGAGAGTTTTGTGAGACCTATTTTAGACTTAAGAAATTGTTTGTTGAATTAGCTGAAAACAGACGGCACCAAATTAGAATCAAATAAAGGATGTTAAAATCATGTTCCTGCAGTATGTTGCACTACATCACTATGTTCTTATCACACTTAATAAAGTTCCTTATGTTGGGTACTTTCTTTTTCAAAATGGCAAATGTAGCAGAAATCGCCAGATACCACAATTGCTAGCTAAGAGGATATCTTTCGAACTTCGGTGATCTTTATTTGAAACCTTTAAATTCAGCTTTGATTTCATTTGACTAGTGTGTCCAGGCTTATCTCTTAGCATCTAGTTGAACTGAATGCTTTAGAGCTTTACCCTTCATGTTTTGTAAAATGGGTACTTTAAAGGTTACCATAAAAAATGTGGTCTGTATTTAGAGAAGACTGATAACAGTATATAATTCAGGGATACAATATTTAGTGTGCAACACATGGAATATATTAATTTCTTCACAGGTTGTTCAGGAATGAAGATTACAAAGGTTGAGGCACTTAGTTCTAAGTCACAAATGGAGAAGTGCCTCACACTATATATTTACCTACTTTATATAATGATGGTGCCATCAATTAGATTGTTCAACTACATATTTCTTTCTCCTTGCAATTTATGTACTTCCTTCTACCTATTTATGTAACATCAGATTTGCTAACCCATTGTAAATTATAGTGCAATCATGTCACTACACAGCTGAGGTTCTGCATTGTGTGACATATGCAAAGTAAAACCTAGTCTTCCTGTATTGAGCATGCTATACAACAGTTTTATTTCACTGGTACCTGGTGGAAAGCATCCTTGTTAACGTCTCATTGATACTAGTGGAGTAAAGCAAAAATCATATCACTTGGATTCAATACATATTATGTACATGAACTAATGGGTATGGTGATTTCCATGCAAATTCAGGTTAATTTGTTTAGGTAGTCTCTCCGTTATCAGATTCCTTGTGATCCTAGAATTATCAGATGTGATTTCAAAGTTAGAAAGGGGCAAAGATGTTTCAAGGGAAGTTGAGACCATGATCCTGTCTTGTAAAACATGGAGCTATACAGATGACCAGACGTGTACCACTAAGGCATTTTGGCAAATAAGAGTGAAAGAGTCAACAAATGATTAAAATATTTTGTAATTGGCTTGCCCTAACTGCCTTCCAGAAACCGGCAAAGGCTAACTTAAAAGTTACCAAAGACACACATGCTTTTGACTGTATTTATTATTTAAAAAAGAAAAAGATGGAAAGAAAAATTAAATGGAGAACTCAAAAGAGATTGTTCTGTTGCTGCATCGGATAAAAGCTTGTCAGGGTAAGACGACCCTCAAAGTGACTGGGATTACAAACCACCCTTGCTGGAAGCCTTAAGGAAATAGCTGATGGTACCTTTTGCTTCCATGACTTATGCCCTTTTGTGTAAGTGGTGAAGTAGTTGGAAGAGCCTGCCTGTACCCCAGGATGAAGAGAAGTCTTCAGTCACATCTAGCTATGAATTCAGTGTCATTTAGTGAAACAAAACAATGGGAAGTCAACTATTTAAGAGCTCTGTTGGAGCAAGAAGTGTTTAGGCATATGAGTGTATGTAATTCCAGACTCTGTAAGACATTCAATATTACTAACTATGTGGATCATATTAATAATGTATTTTCCTTTCATCTGACAATGTTGTAGTCAGAAAACCCCTATAACCCCTATTTCAGAGGAGCATTCTTCTGCTCTAGTAGACGGCCCTTCTAGGTCTTGTAAGTCAGAGCCCAGTTGTGCATGGTTCTTCACATCCGGTGCCTTTCCCAAAGGTAAGTTCTGCCCTTGCTCTTTTGTAGGAGTCTGTCTGTTGATACCACATGGAGCTATTCCTGAAGAGAGTTCGTGGGAAATCTATCTTGCAATCACTCAACAGGAGTCCAGGTAAGAAGTACATAAAACACACGTCCAGAATCTGTGAACTGTCTCATTGAATGGATTTCTGGTCAACGCTGTGTAAAGGAATGGAATGTGCAAGAATCACTCCATCTTCCAGGTTGCTGGTGTGACCACACTGTTGTGACATATGCTATATCTGTATAAATGGCAGCAAAAATAAACTGTGTGCGATGCTTCTGTGAAATCAGACGGAGTTATTGCAAATGCTGTTAAAGGATGGGATACCTCAAAGAGATTGATGCATGACTAAGTGCTGAATTATCACTTTTGATTTGCAGACTTGCATCACACAAGTCTACTAACAGTACACATTAATTACTTGTTATAGAACCTTTGGGCCCATAGACTCTCGTAACATGCAGACAACAGGTTAAAATTCACTATCCAGGTCATCCGTTTGAATGACCCTATGGTATGTAGATACTGAATTATTGTTACTTCATGACAGATGTTTGGTAGCGTAGATGGTGTGAATAAGTGAATGCTTCTGAATGATTTCTGAAATTATTTTGTTTTATAAATCACCATCAAAATCTGTTCCCCAGCTGGATTTGTCAGCAGCAGCTGATGAACAGTAGAAATTAAACTTAACCACCCAGTTAGTGCTCTGAGGTTCTTAATGTTTCAGCTCTGTCATATTTATTTCAAAGACAAGAAAAAAAAAATTAGAACAATCAGAAGAACTATGGTTTTGGCAAATGCAGGTCATTGGCGGGGGGTTATGTATGGTGGATCATGTATGTTGCAAATGTCCGTTGTACAAAAGAAATCTAGCTCATTTCTAGATGCTTTAAAAGCTTTTAAAGTGTTCTGTTAGATGCATGGCACTAAATTCCATTGCCAGCTGCACGTGTGGGTGTTTTCACCGATTCCACTGTAATAACTTCAATTGCCTTTCTTCTCCATCAGAAAGACAATGTTATTTTGCCCAAAGTCACTTGCTTTAGAATGGGTTTTCCCCTTTATTTCTGTGAATAAACATGGCCAGAGAAAAACAGATGGTTTTAGCAGATTTTGATAGCTGTTCCCATAAAAAGACTTCCTAGCAGCTTTAATTTTTGCACAACATAGATTATAAAGAATTAGAGTGCTCTGCACTTTCTTGTTTCTTTGAGCCTGACAGACCACACATCAGCAGAACCCAAGTTTAATTCAGTCTGCTTGCTTGGTTCCCTCGCTTTCAGCTAGAAAGTGATGAAACCCTACAAAAGAGTAAAATTACAAAACTGGTATGTAATCGAGTGTAATTCAGCAAATGAAGAGACTTTGTTTAAGTGTAGCATTCCCACTAGACTAGTATCTGGATTCAGAGGGAAGGTAAAGCTTATTAAATGCTAGCACAGTGTTGACCTGTCAAGACTGGTGTAACGTGTTCTTCATTTTTAGACCTATGGTGTTTTTTTTCTTCCCTAAGACCATTTTTTTTGTTTGTGGGTTTGTTTTTTCATGAGGTAAAAGTTTGCATTATTTAGTTTCTAAGGTAAGTTTATTCTAAAGTGAAAACTTTATTCAGAACTATTACATTTAGTTCTTGACAAGTTCCCTGTGAATTTAAGGGACTTGAGAGATACTATGGTTTGCACTACTCTTGTAAGAGTGGAGGTGAAAAGTGCTAGAAGAGCTTGGGGTAACAAGTGCAACCATTCATTAATTAAATAATGTGCCTAGTTGCCAGATGGAGATATGGAGTGGCCCACAGTGCCAGTACCGGGTCAGGATGCCTCAAGTTGCACATGAAGCACTAAAATGCATTTGAAGTTTTAAACATCTTGTCTGATAGTAGTAGAATGGGAGAGAGAAACAGGAATTTGATCTCAAGTTACTGTCTAGACACCAAGCAATGCTTAAGATACCTGTCTAGTTACTGCACCTTTTAGTATTACTAATCACTAGTTGTGCTGTTTAATGTCATCATCAAACCTCCACCTATTGGTATAAATACTTGTCCCAATTCCTCTCCCCAAGCAAGCATCCGAGTTCAAACAACACATGAGAAACTCCTCTATCAGTTTGGTCTGCTCCTATTTCCTGCCTGTGTTTTCCAAGGAATTTGTGTCCTTTTGCAGGTAAAATACGAGTAAATATACCCTGTCTCTTAGCTCCTCAATGAGGTACTGCACAGGAAAGCCTGCCACAGTCATTCTGGCTTACATACTTTATTCAGGTATATTCGCTCCCCCTTCCCCCCGCTAGGTTTAAGGAACCTTGATGTTACCCTTAAAAGATTAAGTGTCAGCAAACACAGAGCATTCAAAAATCTTGTGCTCAGCCTTTGACTTGTGCTACTAGACTCTGGTATGTACCACTTAAGGCTTTGTTTCCATCGCGCTAAGTATGCTTCACCTTCTTCACTTACAGTTTAGAACGGGGGTTTTTTTTGTGACTCCGTCAAATCTAAGTAGAGTCATTCTAGTGCCTGGATGAGACCTCTCGGGAATATACACATATTGCAGGCAGCAGAAACAGCAATTTACATCTTTTTTTTTTACAGCATTGTTCACCTTGGCATCCCTCCCCTTTTCTATGCTAGACAGAGCTCTACTGCTGCAGGTAGGCCTCTCAGACTAAACAAAACTTCTCACCTCCTGCTGTCACTGAAGGTATGTAATGATGGCTTTAAAGAAAAAAAAAAAGTCATTAAAGCCAGAGTCTGTCCCCGTTTAAACCTAGAGGAACATCTAAGTATCTGATGTTGACTTCTAAAGTAGTGAGGTCGTCTGTGTTCTTAACCTGTCACGTGCTACTCTTCCATGCTTCTGAACAATGGTGTTTCAGCAGCAGACAAAGCAATCTCTCTACTGCCCTTCTCTGGAGGATAAATGACTGCTAAATCTTCTGAGATTGTCCAGTGAAAAGTGACAGGGATAATAAATTTTTATTTAATTGAAATAAGCTACTGAAAAGCACTCTACAGCCCCCCTTTTTGAGTCGTTGCCAGAAGTCAGCTGCTGCGTCTTGCGTGCATCTCTGCAAGTACAAGACCATGTCTTCATCCAGTGAAAAGTGTCAATGATACTTCAAACTCGCTGAGGATTTTGTATGTGCAGATTCTATGACAGGGCTTGTTAATTCTGTAATGCAGCTTTGTTTCACTGAGGCTTTTCAGTTAAATATTCTGACGGTTTTTTCCTTGCTCTAACCTAAACTTCTCTTGAATTCGCGCCTTCTATTTTTGATGTTGAGTCTTTCTGCTGCTCCTAATCTGCCTCAGGCTAGCAAATTGTAGTTCAGTGAGTGCACTGACAGAATTTACTGGTCCTATCTTTACACGCAGTCTTACAAGTTGCAGTGAGGCACTCCAAACACTATTTTTGAAAAGAAAGAAAAACAAAAAAAACCCACAAAAAAGAAGTTCTTAACTTTCTTAGCTTTCACAAACTGTGCTTTCATAATCTACATTCCAAACAGAGCTAAGTAAATAATCTGTCATGTATACTTTAATTGATTAATTCAAGGAAAATTTCAGGAGAAATTGGTCCCAGGTGAAGAGTGGTTCACTGATTAAGCCTCATTTTGAGTGCCTGTGAGAGGGATAGTTTTTAGAAGTAGTAATCAAGGGCAGGTTTGCACAACTGGAGACGGGAGAGGTGGTTATAGCTCTTTACAGCAGTTATTTCTCTTA
>NW_010553141.1:2511-2727 GCF_000687285.1 Phaethon lepturus | reverse complement strand
GGGGGGAGGCAACCATCACCAGCGACGACAGCATCCCTCACTGCAGACCCAGCTGCTGTGCCCCCAGCACCCCCAGCTCCGCTCCCCTCCGCAGAAGGCACTGCACGGCAGAGAGCTGATCCCAGGGCACCCTGGCCCGTGCCTGCCTGGGTGTCCCGGTCCCCAGCCCCAGAAAGTCAGGGCTGGACGGGGCTGAGGGTGGGCAGCTGGGAAGTG
>NW_010553141.1:0-2443 GCF_000687285.1 Phaethon lepturus | reverse complement strand
AAATGGAGGTGGGTAGAGAGGGTGGGTCAGGCTGTAGGCCCATGGGGGCGAGATGGGGAATTTGCCCCATGGCACCGCTGGCCACAGGTGTGTGACTCACTCCCCACTCGACTGCCCCAGACAGGGAAATCAGGCTGTGAGAGCCAGCGTCCAGCCGGGAGCACCCCACACAGCTGGCCAGGCTCCCCGGACACGCCGCAATGTGGGGGCTGGCCCCCGGCCCCGCTTGCTGCCCTCCCCGGCCTTACCTGATTTGACAGAGCAGTGGATGTGCGCCTTGGACTCGTAGTAGACCCAGTCGAAGCCAGCCTCCACGGCCAGGCGAGCCAGCATGCCGTACTTGTTGCGGTCCCGGTCCGAGGTCGTGATGTCCACGGCTCGGCCCTCGTAATGCAACGACTCCTCTGAGTGGTGCCCATCCTCGTCCCAGCCCTCCGTCACCCGCAGCTTCACCCCTGGCCACTGGTTCATGACGGAGATGGCCAGGGAGTTCAAGCGGTCCTTGCAGCGCTGCAGGGCAGAGGGGCAGAGTCAGTAAAAGCTTTTTGGACGCAGAGGGTAGCAGCGTGGTTGGCAGATTGTAACCCACCGTGCTTCCACAAAGCCTCTCTGGGTCCCCCAGACCCTTTGGGGGTTGGTCCAGCAGAGGAAGATCTGAGAACATGGGGTGCCTTGTCCATCCCATGCCCTCCAAGACACCCTGCAGTGGCCAGCACCCCCTTGTTTAACACAGCATCTCCCAAGGTTGTGCACCCAACAGGGTACTCATCTCCCCCTCCATTTTTCCCCCACTTCCCGGCTCGATGAAGAGCCTGTTGGCAGCAGAGCCTTGGTCAGGGTGAAATACTCTCTCTGCTCCCAGGGTAACTCCCCTGCACTAGCACTGGCCCAGGGGCTTCCAGCTGACAAGAGGAGGATGCGGGAACTGTGACCCTTCTGCCTCCTGGATGGGAGGATCTCTCAGGGTCTCCAGCACTGCCCGTGGGCACAAGTGAAACAACCTGCCCAGTCCTCAGCACAGTTCTGCTTGGTACCACTCCTCAAGTCCTGAGGTACAAGGACATAGCACTGGGCAGCCTCATAGCTTCATCCAGCCTCTGCTCCCGTGAGAAATGCCAAACCCACTCAAGACCTCTGTTGTGCTGGAGCAGAAGGGATGTGGGGTGAAGCCCCCTCCACCTCTCCCTGCCATAAGGGCTGAAAAGCCAGGCCTGAGGGGACAGCAGCAGATCCCAAAAGCCCTAGACCTGGTGGCCACAGAGGTCACACAAGCAAGGCAACTGCCCTGCCTCGTCCCCCCCTGCCACTGTCCTCCCCAGCAAGCAGAGGGATGCCAGCCCCGAACGCCCGCGTGGCAGCGCTCCCAGCCTTGCCCTGCACTGCCCGCTTCCCCGGGCAGCAGCTGCATCTCAGGAGGGCCCAAGCCCCTGCGTGCTTGGCTTGCGAAAGTAGAGCCCGCACTTCTGTTCCCTTCCCCTGCTGCAAAAGGGATGGAGGAGAGCTAGAAAGGGTGCAGGAAAAGTGATACAGGAGCTTCTATACAAAACCAGGTGAATGGACTAGGACTGTGCAGCCGGGAAAGGTGATGCTGGAGGGTCCCGGAAAGTGCTACAAAATCAGGGTGAGGGACAGCGCATTCATGGTCATGCATGAAGCCAGTCCTGGGAAGCATGAAATGAAACGACTGAGCATCAGCCTAGACATCACACACCGTGGGGGAAATTTTCGTGTGATGCCCAGCTCAGCGCTGGAACTCCCCACCACAGGATGTGAGACACAGTCACAGTGCGCATGAGCCAGGGCTATAAAACCTGATGTTGGCTACACCCCTGGGCTCTGAAATGCCCCAGCACTGCTTCTGCAGGGAGCTGCCACCCAAAAACATGGGCTCTCACCCTGTTCCCCAGCATATGCTCCCATCCTGGGGAGGTGGGTGCTGCTACTCTTGGGGGAACCCGCTTGTGCTTGGGAGGGTCCAGGCCCTGGGAAGGGCAGTGCCAGGCAGGCCTTTGCCCCACAGGGGGTGGGGGAGCACCTCTGCCCTCATCCCACGGCTCCCTGGGTGTGGAGAGATAAGCCAGCAAGGTGTTGGACAAACAGTTGCCAGGTGAGGGGAGGAGGAGGAGGGAGGGGAGCGACTTTTGTTCCTGTCCAACACCACCTTGGTGCCACTTGGCACGTGGCACAAGCAGCTCCCACGGTCCCCAGCCCCATGGGGACCCCACAGAGAAGGGCAGTAAGGGAGTTCAGGGCTGGAGGCAGACAGGGAGTCCCCAGTGCCCCCCTGTATCCCCCAGACATCACTCCAGGCATCACCTTGCCACACCAGCACCCTGCGCTGGGCACCCCTCCCCTCCTGCCCTCACTGCCAGCCCTTCTGTCCCCCGGAGGCACCCTGCCCGCACACAAACACCAAGACCCTCCAACTCCTCTCCCCCAGGCG
>NW_010553140.1:464-1412 GCF_000687285.1 Phaethon lepturus | reverse complement strand
TGCTAGCGGGGAGGCTCGGGGACCCCGCTCATCCCGCCGTAAATCGGCCCCCGGAGATGCGCGGGGAAGTTTGCACGACGTCTGCCCAGACTCGGCCTGGATCCGCGCCAGGGCTGGGAAAACTTTCGTTCTCAGGAGTTCACGAATTCCACCTGCAAGTGCCTGATTAAAACAACGCGGGAGGCGGCACGGCGTTCTCCCCCACCTCCCTCGCTCGGCCACCGCGCTGCGAAACCACAGGAAATCGTTAGCTGTGCCTGCTAGGAACTTCTGGATCCCAACAAGTTATTCACATTTTACGTATTCGGAGCTTTTTTTTGTTGTTTAAAGTTAGTTTTGGTTTCCACAGGTTCGTTCGTGGTGCTGATTTACGCAGTTTCGAATGTTTGGCCAGCGACGTAGGGTTTGAAGGCCTCCCGTGTTACAGCTACCCTGGGTTTAAGCAACGGGCTTGGTTGCAATCAAGCAATTAAATGACAAAATTATACCTGCTCCCTCATAAACGCACTCGGGGGCAGGTCCAACCCTCACGCATTTATGAGCCGGTTTTGAATGTAGTCTCTGAGACGCTGAAACGCGCTTTCTGTGAATATCTGCGGCAGGAGAAGTCAGACCATTGAATGTTTGCAAAGAGTAATCCCTAGACAGGCGGAGGACTAGCCAAAGCAAATTGATTTAGAAATGTCAACGTATAGTCGCGGATTATTTGCCCAGCTCAAGCACTTATAGTAAATGTCAATAGATCTAGGAACAGGGTTCAGCTTGCCGGTAAGGAAACCTCTAGCCTTGCAGCAAGCCCAGGTATCGCAACAGGAAAGAAATGCAAGCCTGCTGACCGAAGGAAACCCCCTGACGAGGGCGATGGCGGGGAAAAGCACGGCCAAACCCCCATCCGCAGTTGCCGGGGCCGTTCCGCCAAGGGAGGGCTGGCAGTCTGGGGTGCTTCCA
>NW_010553140.1:0-389 GCF_000687285.1 Phaethon lepturus | reverse complement strand
CCAGCAGCCCAGGGCCGGCCTCCGAGGCAGCCACCGGCCGTGAACGGGGCACATCTCCCGTCCGGGCGGGCAGCACGTGGGCTTTGAGGAACGTCCCTAACGCTGCCCTGCACCCTTCGGCGAGGCGAGGCTCCCGCTCCTTTCCTCCTCCACCAGGCACAGCGCTCGCCCGTGCCCCACCAGCGGGCCAGTCCGTCACACTGGCCAGGAGCAAGGAGCTCCTCCATGGAGAAATCAAGCGGTACATGGCATGCCTGCCCCAGGGGCCTCCACGCATGCGGACCAGAGGATGTGCCCTTACCGCCTTCCACGAGAAAACTGCCTTCACGGCGGAAAAGCAGCCCCGGGTTTGATTTCAAAAGCTGCCCACCACGGGGCTCGCTGCAGCC
>NW_010553139.1:0-877 GCF_000687285.1 Phaethon lepturus | reverse complement strand
CAATTGGCACTGGCGTTCGGTGCCTCTGCAAAACTGGGCCATGGACCTTAAAAAAGGGATTGGAGGAAATCCTCCTTCCGTGGGAGTTTGTCACCTTGGGCTGACTTCACTGCCAGACGGGACACCTTGACCCAGACATGGCAAAAGGGCTCACTTAGGGGTTGCTACAGGCGGCAGGGAAGAAGGGTGGGTGAGGAGCCAAGCGCCGGCTCCCACCATCTCCTCTGCGCCGTCACTCAAAGCCCTGGCAGCCGGAGCGGAGAAAGGTCCCTCTCCTTCCTGCTTGGATTAAAACCTCTCGCCTGATGGTCTTTCTGCTGGGGACAGCTCAGAACAGCAGGTGCTTGGCCAAAAAAACTTTCATTGTAGTTACCAAATATTTATTAAAAGTAACTAGGATTAGTCATCGGCTCAGGCTGCGTTTGCAGGGCAGGTACATATGCCCGATGCTTTGTAGGTAAATACAAGGGTGAGATGCCTTCCCTCAGGGGTTCATGCTCTGAAGCAGATCAAAACCACAGACACAGAATGATCGGGGTCAGGGCAGAATGAGCCGGAGAAAACGAGCTTTGTAGGGGGAACAACGCCGGCTCCGCGCAGAGGAGGTCACGTACGCGGCTTGCAGTGTGGCAGCGACCCTGGCCCGAGCTCCCCAGCCCCAGGAGCGGGGGCAGCGGGCCATGCCCCTCCATCCGCATGCTGGAGTCATCCCCGAGTGACATGAGTGGGGGGAGGCTGCATTTTGGGGTGCCGACAGGGGACCCGGCCGGAGCGAGCCCATGGCACCTCGCAGCCAGGCAGTGCGGGGTCCCACCCTGGCAAGTCCCGGGGCGAGGGTCGCTCCAGGCTGGCAAGCGCGGATGGAGCAGGGCTCCTC
>NW_010553138.1:9830-25157 GCF_000687285.1 Phaethon lepturus | reverse complement strand
TTTTTTTTTCAATGACTCTAAAATTATTGATAGTTGAGAAGCTCAACACTGAGGTGATGCAGGTGATCTGGAGAGAACATTTTGAGGAGGTTGGTGAGAGTCTCTCTATTTGGTGCTGCATGACAGCAACTGGTAATGAGCAAGGTCCCCAGAGGTCACCCTCAGCTGCAACCCTAACATAGAGGTCTGTATTACAGAACTCACCAAACAACATCATTTTTATTACAATAGCGTTGTGTTCTGCTAGGTATGGGCCATAGTATGACACAGCTGCTTATATATCCAGTGCTACAAGCTTGTCATCTGCCTTTCTTGCATCTCAATGAGATTTCTCACAAGGCAAAAAAAGTGTTAATAGCTATTAATTAAAATGTGGTATGTGGTTTACTCTAAGGGTTATACTCCTACTGTGTTTGCAGAATGAATTACAGCCTGATCCTCTTTTTTGATTTTTCTAGGCCTCCAGCCCAGCCTGTACAGAACTGGAGATGAATGTGATGGATTGGTTGGCTAAAATGCTGGGCCTTCCGGATAAATTCCTGCACCACCATCCCGACAGTGTGGGTGGAGGAGTACTGCAGGTAGGAGGGATCAGGGGTGGCCTCACTGACATCTTGTTTCCACTCAAGTGAATTTCCCTCTGCATGATAATTTTCCTGGAGACAAAACCAACAAGATTTGCTCTATGGGTCTGAATAGTGACAAGTCGCAATTTGGCATTACTTTCCCAAGTTTTATTATTAAATATAGAAAATCATAGACTAGGAATTGCTATTGCTTTTAGTCCTAATTCTGTTATGGACGAGGAGCAGGTATTCTTGTGCCCTTACTAAGGATAAATGAGATTTGGTTTCTTCAGTCTGTTTCACATCACCAAATTATTCACTAAAGTGATTCTTACATAATTAGAGAAGGGATCCTTGTTACTGTCCTTCTCCCAGCAGTCTTTAGCCACACAGGAATTTTTTTTTTCCCCTCATGTCTACTTTGTGTCTCTGAGAGTTGCAGGATCAAGACCTGAACCTTTACCTCCTTTCATAAGGCCTAAGCAAGTATCATCTGGAATCAGTGCTGAAGCTCTGTGTTGTTACAAGGACCTTTGCTCAGGTTTATTATTTTTGTGGGGGATACTACATTTTAGCTGTATAGGAAAACGTGATTTATTTACTCCCCCCAACTTGGTCCTGCATGTTAAAAATATACAGCAGTTAAAAGGCTTTGTTTTGTGTTGCTGGACCAGAGAGCTGCTCATCAGCTAGTGACTTTCCATCTGGGACTTTCCATCCCAGAAAAGCAGTACTAGAAATAAAAGAGGGAGTGGGCAGCTGAGCACTTCAATAACTTTGATAAATCCCTGACAAGATAGCAATAGAGGAGCAATATATTGCAGTAAATGAGCAATGTCTTTGCAGAGCACTGTGAGTGAATCAACTTTGGTTGCACTGCTAGCAGCAAGGAAAAACAAAATTCTGGAGATGAAGCTTTCTGAGCCAGAGATGGATGAGTCCTCACTCAATTCTCGCCTCATCGCTTATGCATCTGATCAAGTAGGTTCTTATGGTTACAAAGAAAACAAATTTGCTTCTGCTATTTCACCCAGACTGTACAATGTGAACCACATTTCTGTACCAAGAGAAAACCACAAACATGAATGCCTCACAAGCATGAACGAATCCTCTGATGTTGCTTTCTGCAGATGTGGAAACGAACTCGGTGTGAAACGAGGTTTTGTAGGGTCCCAGCAGTCCTCAAGAGACTATTTCACATGACTCATTTCTGCACTTCCTTCCTGTTTTTCACAAAGCCTTACTCCAGTAACTAGGTGCTGATCTCATGCTGCTTCAGCTCTTGTTTCTTCACAGCCTCCTTCTATTCAGAGACAGGGCATGCTCGGGGCGTTACCTCAGTGCTGCTCCTGGTTGCGGTCTCCACTCTAGGCCTCTGTGCTTGTTCTTGGAGGAGATATTTACACAGTACTGTGACTCTGCTGCAAAACCCATTCTGTCCTTGGACTCCTGAACCGAACAATCGTATTCCCCTGTGAAAACTGCAACAGGAGAGATGCTCGTGTTGGTTCTCTCTGAGTATACTAAAAGGGCTTTTTCTTGTGAGGGGTTTTCATCTACCACAGCCCAGAATTAGTCACACTTCAGGGGTTTTTATCTTCTCATGGCAGGGAGGAGGAAATAAACTGAGGTAGATCAATTTCTAGAGGCTCCTTTAAAATCTGAGTTTTGATAAATGGCCCTCCAAATGCAAGGTGAGGATGCCTATTATTACATTTTAGAGACCAGTACCCAAATAAATGGAGCATATGCATTCCTTGGAATTACAGTGTATTATTTATTTTAGTTACTCACAAAGAAGAAACTTTCAGACTTATATTAATACAGATCATAATAAGGACCTTATCTCTGCTTTTCTTGCAACCACTGTCTTTTATAAGGCCATAACTTATCACAGCTGTTCAGCCTCAGAGCTTGCTTTCTTACTGTTTGGGTTTTTTTTTTTAAAGGCGCATTCTTCTGTAGAAAAAGCTGGCTTGATTTCTCTTGTGAAGATGAAGTTTCTGCCTGTGGATGAGAACTTTTCCCTCAGAGGTGAAACTTTGAAGAAAGCCATTGCAGAAGACAGAAAGAAAGGCCTAGTGCCAGTCTTTGTATGTTCAACTTTCTGGTTGGGGGTGTTGACATAGTGTTGTATTCTTAATGTCAACATAAAATTACACCTGAAACATTTCTTATTGTGCTAAAATACATTAGCTGAAGGTTAAAATGTGTACAAGAATTTCTATTTTATTGAACAAAAAAAATTTAATATCATTTGAACTGTCTATGACAGCCTCTCGACTTTCAAAGTGCTGCATCCATTTATTTAAGAAATGCCATCTTAACAAGTTTGTTTTCTTCTAGGTTTGTGCAACTTTGGGTACAACTGGTGTCTGTGCTTTTGACAATCTCTCAGAATTAGGTCCAATTTGTAAGTGCCTGATTTTAAACTATGATAACACAGAAAAGATGGTATGAGAATTTTTCATGCCAAAACCAAGAAGAGTAGGAACACTTATCAGATGAGTTTTTCAGATGTGTCTTGGAGATCGGTGGAGTCAGCGCAAGACTTTGCAGTGATTTCTGTAAGATTTAGATTAGGATGCTAAAATACATTCTATTCAAGATGGATGAAATTTGCTAGCTGATAAATCTTTAATGTGGTTATTCAGGGAATACAGACTGTGCAGTAGAGAGTGCAGTAGTGTTGTAGGATGGATACATAAATATCTAACCTAGCAAAGGAGTTTTGAAGGTAGTGTTTGGTAGGGCATCCTTTGTAGCCACCAGTTACTGAACAGGTAAATTTGACATGGTTGCATTTGACATGCATAAATTCTTTGAATTTGACATTCATAAATTCTGACAAGTAATTGTTTGGTAGGGCATCCTTTGTAGCCACCAGTTACTGAACAGGTAAATTTGACATGGTTGCATTTGACATGGTTCTATTCCAGAATAAATTCTGGCAAGTAATTACTGAAGACTTGCGGCACTGTCTCTTATGGGTCAGAGTGTGGCTTCTATCTGTGTCCTTTTTGCTTGCCGTCTTGTCTTTATTATGGCTTTGTGCAACTGAGTTCTACTGTGGAATTTCACTTAGTAAAAAGGCAGGTGAGAGAAATCAAATGTTAAAAAGCCTCACATACGAAATATGGAATAGTGAATTTTGTTATAGAGTCCATCTGATTTCAGCATTATCCTATATTTTGGGGTTCTGAATCCACAGCTGTAGCATGAAACTGGATTCTCAATTGTTTGTCTTGCTTGCAATTTCTTTGTCAGCCTGTCTGCCTCCTGCAAAAACAGGCACCTAGTTTTCAGAGAGGAGAGGTTAAGCATGTACTTCGATTCCTTATGTCCCTTACATTTCCCATACAATTTCAATTCCAACAGGCGAGGCTGAGGGACTCTGGCTTCACATTGATGCTGCATATGCAGGAACAGCATTTGTATGTCCTGAATTTCGATTGTTCTTGGATGGAATCGAATATGCAGATTCCTTTACGTTTAACCCTTCTAAATGGATGATGGTTCATTTTGACTGCACTGGATTTTGGTGAGTAAAGGCAGAACACAACCACCACCAAAAGGATAACATGCAAATTGCAAAGTCTTTCTCTGCACAATTTTTTGCTAAATACAGTTCATTCTACAATTGATAGGGTTAAGGATAAGTACAAGTTACATCAAACCTTCAGTGTTAACCCTGTCTACCTCAGACATCCCAACTCAGGAGCTGCTGTTGATTTCATGGTAAGTTGTTCCTTGAGTTGATATTTTAAATTGCCTATAAAATGTTCAAACAGACTGCAAAATTCCTCACACTCTGGAGCATGCTTATCTTATAGCTGGCCTTATTACTTAAAAGCGTAAACCCAATTATACTGAGATACTAATGCAGATTAAATTATAAAACTTTGAAGTGAGCCCTGGTTATGAGAATTAATTATAAAATTGCTTTCAGATAGAGAGATTGAAGTACTTAAGATTTTACAGAGATGGGGATCCAGCCTTGCCTTTTTAGTTAGAAGGGTCATTTCTGTGTGTCGTGTTGCTGAAGTAATTCCTACTGATGGCATTTTGCTTTCTTCTCTGTAATACGTAATAAAAGATAGAAAGGAGTAAACAATGGAAACATCATGCTCTTAAACAGCAGTAGAATGAATTACGTTTTTCTTGAGATTAAGGTATTCATACGAGAGCTAAGAGGCATTTCACTTTAGATCCATCTTACAGCAGTTTTCAGTACAGTAAAACAAAAGAATATTCACTGCCAATTTTTTCTGCTATGACCTCACTCTAGTCCTGAGAAGGGAATTGTTTTCTTGAAATCAATAGTGCTTTTCACTAGAGAGTGAGTGTAGAGTGGCAGAAAAAAAATATATCAATGAGTCCCTCCTGTGGTTAAATAAGACCCTGCATGTGCTTGTGTAGCTCTCTAGGAGTATTCTTTTACATGTTTTGTCACTCTTTTCCATGCAGTAGGTGTTACTTCTTCTGGAAGGGTCTACCCCTATATCAACTCTTGCTGTTCATAGTTGATTTGGGAAAACGTTAAAGATGGCACTTAAATATGCAAATTATAGGAACTGAAATGAGCACTCAGCCCTAAAGCGTAAATGGACACATCTTGAGCTGATAATGCTCTTTAGATGCAAAAAGGTGTGGTTAATTACCTAAAAATTCTAAGCATATCTAAGACGTAAATTAAGAGGAATAGCCAAAATCTTATTTTTGCAAGTAATTGAAAAGTATGTAGACATAGCATTTCTTTGATGGCTATTTCCTAGGCTTAGCGGATTTTCAGTAATATGAAATTATTTGTGTCAACAGAGATTTCTGATCCAAGTGTGAAGTAACAGACTCAGTGTAAGGGGACACTCCTTTCAGTTGCTTTTGCACTCATTGATACACTGTTGTGTTTTCACAGCACTGGCAGATTCCACTGAGCCGTCGATTTCGTTCTTTGAAGCTGTGGTTTGTGATTCGTTCATTTGGGGTGAAAAAGCTTCAAGCTCATGTCCGACATGTACGTGAATTAACAATGCAAGCGTGTGTGTATTATGTTAATTTATTGGTAGCCGAGTTTAATAAATTCAGTGATGCAAAGATGAGTAACAGAAATCCTCTCACACACAAAGCTTGCATGTGAATGCTAAATGCGTGCAGATTTTACTCTTAAGTCATCTGTAAAGATTGACTGTGTAGACAAAACATTTCCTGTACCCTTGGAAGCACTAGGCAATGGAAAGCGACTCGATAAGTCAATGCCTTCTGCACATTACTGAGTACTAATCTGTAGAAGCTTTCTTTGAGGCAAAGTGGCAGCTGTTTGGGAGGCAAGCTGTGATGGATGGCTGAACCCATTGCTATGAAAATTTACAGGCTTAAGTCTTTGATGGAGTGTAAATACAAGGGATCATATTGTGGATCAACAGTTGCCGCAAAAGGACTCTAATCTGAGAAGGCACATTCTGTTTTCAAACCTTTTTCTAGAAAACTCCTATGTATAGTCCAGTTACTCTTGTCCGTTGTCACGCGTTTGGCTAAATAGAGACAGACTTTAAAATTCTTAGCTTTGTTGTCATTCTTCTGTTTGCTACCATTCATTCATTGGAATAATGTGTTTTAGTAAGGAAAGGAATTCTTTTTAACTACTTAGTTTAGTGTCTTACAGTGGGTTTGTGACAAACCAATACATAACTACTTTTTTTCCATAATTACAGGGTACTGAAACAGCCAAATTCTTTGAATCCTTGGTTAAAAGTGACCCACTCTTTGAAGTTCCTGCCAAGAGACATCTTGGACTGGTTGTATTTCGCCTAAAGGTAAAGATTGGGCCTTTTACATGTCTCTTTGTAGAAGTGACCACAGCTGATCTCTCCCCAGACATTAAGAACTGAGAATAAAGTTTCATGTATGAATTTGCAATGCTGGAATTCTCAGAGACGTTTAAATATCACTGGAAATTCTAACTATAGTATTTTTTTTAATTCATATTTAAAACAGGGTCCCAACTGGCTGACGGAAGAACTCCTGAAAGAACTAAGCAGTTCTGGCAGGCTCTTCCTTATTCCAGCAACCATTCATGACAAGTTCATCATTCGCTTCACTGTAACATCTCAGTTCACAACCAGGGAAGATATTCTGCAAGACTGGAACATCATTCAACACACTGCAGCCCAGATCGTTAGCCAGAATTATGGGTTGCACTGCACCATTAATTCTGGTGATGGGGCAAGAATTCCTAATACGGTAGTTAAGCCTAGTTCTGATGTCATTAGTAATGCTTCTCAGCTTTATCTAGATGGAGGAAAATACAAAACACCTTCCAGAAAAATAGTAGTTCAGCCTAAGAAGTTACCTGTGAGTCCCAGTATGTGCATGATTAGTCAACAAGTGAAAGGTCAAGGGGATCCTCTAGATGACTGTTTCCCGGAAGATGTCCAAGATGTTACCAAACATAAGTTAACCTCTTTTTTATTCAGTTACTTATCTGTTCAAGGCAAGAAAAAGACAGCACGTTCCCTTAGCTGCAACAGCGTGCAAATGACTGGTAGTCTTGAGCAATGTAACCCCAAAGCAGCAGCCACTGACAAGAAGGAGTCTCATGCAAATGCCAGAATTCTTTCCAGGCTGCCGGAAGAGGTGATGATGTTCAAAAAAAGTGCCTTCAAAAAACTAATTAAGTTCTACAGTGTCCCAAGCTTTCCGGAGTGTAGCATTCAGTGTGGCCTTCAGCTGCCTTGTTGTCCTCTGCAAGCCATTGTTTAACAAGTGAAAGAGACTGGTCCTTAAGATGTCTCCAGGTAGAAAGAGAACCAAAGTTTGCTTATTCATATGCAATACTATGTTACTTTGTTCAATATGTAAGCAGTGGCAATGACCGCTGAGAAAATTCCTGTGCTTTTACTGGTGGAAACTTTGTGTATTTATAGATTAAAATGTCAAATAAATCTTGTAGGCATGTAACATGAAACTCTCTGGTTTGTAGACTGTGGTAAAGAAAATGCCAATTTCTGCCTTACCAGTCCTGGTAATGGACAGTTTCTAGCTGGTAGGCTAGAACCGTTTTTACAAAATATGCTTGGCCTCAGTAAGTAGTAAACAATTTAGCTCTCTATTTGCACCATTGATTTTTTTTTTTGTTGTTGTTTTTTAATATCTTGACTTAAACCCTCTAGACTGCTGTGAGGATCTGTGTGTGGAGACAATGCCAACATCAGTTCTGAACTGTGCAAAAAGAAAGCTGTAACCTCTTGTAAGAGATTTTGCTGTACTGGGGCTATTTTAAAACTCCCCAAGTTTAAAAACACAGCAGCCCTGCCATTCCATCTGTGCACAGGAGGCTTTTTGCCCTTGCTAAGCACCTGTGGCCTTTCTTGCCATTACCTAAGGTCTGTAAATCACAAGTGCATGAGGAAAGAGAGTACGAATGATATTTCACCCTTTCTCATAACAGAAGAACAGAGAGGCATTACAGAAGAAAGGGTGTCTATGCAGCAAACAACCTTATTGCTACAAGAGGCCAATGATTTACATGATTTCAAGAATAATTTAAAAAAATGGGGGGAGAAAAATCTACTGAGGGCAGCTTTACATTCAGAGATACTACTGTTGAGTCAGGAAGTATGATGATTTCTAGGAGATTATTCTGGGAAAGCACTGCTAGATGCTTACTGCCTTCTTCATAGTTCTTTCCAGACACCTACAGTCACTCCATCTTGAAGGCAGCAGATCTTCAGTCTGACCCAGTACAACTCTTCTTACGTTACATATAAACAATGAGACTGGTTAATCAGAATAATTTCCATACCTTTATACAACATCAGCTAAACTCACAGTGGGGTATATCGAGGCATGTGTTACAAGGAGCAGTAAAATTTGGCCTGATAACACTTTCTAGTAAGAACAGGTTTATTTTATTTGCCTTTTTTTAAATTCTAGGAAAATCTAAGCCACACTTTATTATTGAAGTCCCTGGCCTGCCAATACTCTATTTGCACCCAAAGGAAAATACGTTTTAAGTTATTATAAATTGTTCTCATTCTGTGTATGTATTATTTGGTGCATGAAAAATAAGAGGGCATCTCTGCTGCAATGGATAAAAGTTAATGTAAGCATCTAATACAGATTTTTTTGATTAGTTAATTTGAGACAACTGTTAGGCTTCATTAATGGTCTCTTTTAATAAGTTTTGTGTTTTGACTTAGAGATGTAATATTTACTAATGCAGTGTAAATGCAGTCATCCTTTAATATGACTATAAATGTATTTGCATAAAGATGTCTTACCTTGTACCCACTTTCACACACTCAGATGCACAGTGTTAATGTTCACAGCATTAACAATACATCCATACACAGTAGGAAGCTAGGTAAGATTCAAAGTATGAAGGAGAGGAGAAGCCAGGCTAAGATACAAGTAGACTTGGAGAAGATCTGCTTTATTAAAACAATCTCACATTCACGCTTTATTTCAGATACTGATATTTGCTAATGTTAATAAATATGATTTCCTGGTGAGGTTAGAATAACAGATGCTTTAAAAACTTAATTTATAAAACAGATTATTTGACATGCTCACAATTTGAAGTCATGGTTTTTTACTGAGTTATAAATGTCCTGGGTCATTTGTACATACAGGTTTTCTTTGTCATCCAGGAAATACAGGTGATCTTTGACGACTGCTGGATTGAAACCCTCCTCCACTAGTTGTACTTTACAGTACTTAAAAGTTGCTGTAAGTTCAATCGCACTCTACAAAACAAAATTACGTCTCTACTTATTAATGTCATCATATAATTGTGGGAATTAAATTAGATTTCCTAAATTTAAAGGGAATCACATTTCAAGAAAATCCATACAGTGCAGAAGTTGTAAGCCTTACTAATAGAGGTCTAAACTATCTGCATTCATCAGATAATAACACGACTGTGGAATATGTGGGACAGTAAATACTCAATGTACAAAGTGCTGGGGCCATCACTGAAAGGCTTACCTTACCTTCTGTTGAAATGAGGCAGGAAAACACTAGTTTTCATCTTTTAGGCAGAGACACTCAAGGGTTTTATCCAGAAAATAATTTAATTATGTTCTCAGATAAAAAACCAGCAGAAGTTTTCTCAGAAAAAAAGCAAAGAAAAATGGCAGTTGAAGACTGGGCAAGACTCACTGTACTTTACATGGGATGCCAAGACAAACCACTACCTTGACTGGTCAACTGTTTTGTTTGCACAACTCAAATTTAAAGACTGGTGAAATAATTAGGCATGCTAGTATCTCCATGATAGTCCTGTTGAATCACCTCAGCAACTGTTCTCAAATGAGCAATGTTTATTTTAAGTAAATAACTTGTGAAGTACAGTGAGAGTAGCAGTCTTAAAACATTTTCCTAATTCAAGTTAAACTTCAGTTTAGAATTTGGCTATTTATTCACTGGTAGGATAAAAATCTAAGGCCTCTCTTGCAAAAGACAGCTCTCTTGCAAGCTTTTGTTTGCGGGGGGATCTTTATTTTGCACAGAACAGTCTGTAGAGGGAGCTACACTAAACTGAGAGCACAGCTGTGTTACTGTGCTGAAGGAATCCAACAGGAAATGTATTTTCCACTAAGAGATCTTCCTGATTTTATATGTTAAAATGTACCAGGTATCCTGTAGCTGCTCATACAAGTTGGTTTTTTTCAGGCTTAACTGAAACATCTGGGTGCAGTTCTACTTTCATATTGGTAAATGACAAGAGCAAGTGAAAGACAAAAGAAGCCTTTTTGAGAATTGCTAGTATAACTAGGAAGTCCACAGTCCTTGTAGAAAAGAGAGAAAACACAATGCAGACGGACACACCAAAGCTACTCAGGAACACTGGTTTACCTTAATCCTTATAAAACGAGGTCTTGCGTAGTTTGGAAGGTGAGTGTTAATATGTCTGTAAGTACTTTCTCCATTAAATTCACAGTTTTCCTTTAGCCGAATACATGCCATTCCTGTTCTGCCTTCATAACCTGAAGGAATAACGACAGCAAATACCTGTAGTTCATATATAAACTTGAATTTCAGACTAACTTTTTTTTTTCTCCTGTAAGTGAACCCTTCCTTCTAAGCCACTTTAAAAACATACTAACATATTTTCCTTTAGACATCTATGTAATTAGATTTTCTTAGGGCTTCAGCATGCTAGATGCCAAATTCTTTTGAAAGCCTAGCATCAGAATTATAGATGGTAGACATTTTGAAAATCATCCTTCTTTCAAAAGTCTTCAGAAAGACTTTGGAAAATCAGGTCTCAGTACTCTGAGGCAGAAGTCAGCCTGCAGCAGGATTTAACTGTGTGGGTTAATTTACTTTACAATAAATCATGGTAAATATGCCTGTACTTGTGCTGACAAGATCCATGCAGAAAGAGAACAGAAAGGAGTAAGACCCAGTTTAGCATTGTTTATTGCCACATGAACGATTAACTAAGCACTGCAAAAATCCAAGTACTTTAACTACGTACCAAGAGGGCTTCTTCCCCCCTTTTGGTGGCTGAGGGATGGGACACCATTTAAACACAAACCTCTTGGTGTTCCTTCTGTTTTCTGGGATTATAGGTAATGCAAGAAGAAACTGGTAATATTCTTATACAAAGTTTTACAGTAGAACCATATGAACGCTTTCACAGAATTGTGTACAGGAGGAAGTGAAAACAGAAAGTAGCATTCTCTAATGCTTAAAGAAAAGTAGAGCACAAGCATATGCTAATTTAAGATGAAATGTTCTTCAGTTTCTTTTGAGTCGTGTTTCTGTTTGCCTTTCATGCCATGTACTGATGACACTTGGCATTCCAATTTGTTTATTCAAACCTATAATGTTGAATTACTGAGTTCTCAGGTGATCTATACTATCACCCCAGCTACATTACTAAAGTACAAGTATTTCTGTGCCATGTGAAACAGGAAAAAAAAAAAATCCAACAACGCACAATTCACCCAGTTCTTACACAAATGTAAGGTGAGAACCAGTTCGAACAATATTTTTTTTCATAAAGTTGTTCCATAATTAGGTATTAACAGCTTTTCTATGTGGTTTTACAAGAACACTGGGAATACGAGCATAACTTCCTCATCTCCTAGAGCATAATCTGAGAAATACATGAAGAATTTAGACCATTTATGTTGTTAGCTTTCTTTTGAAATGTCTCCTAGGGCAGCTGTGTGTTTATCCCTACCACAAAGCAGCTGAAAAAATAAGTGATTTAAAGAGAGAGGCTTTAATTTTAGATCAACGGGTGTAGCAGAAATATACATGATTAATGAAAAGTTTATTCATTTGAATTAAATTCACTATTCTAATAGATCATCTTGGTTTATAAACAGCTTTGTTATTCTAGCCTCAGAAACACTGGCCATTTCTATTGTCGTGTCTTCCACTTTTAGTAGAGGAAATAGTGAGTGGATCATAACTTTAACTGAATTTCTCATATTTTGAATAAGTGGTGGAAGGAAATGGTGGGTGCAGGAAGAGTGTCATCTCTAACATGCCTTTCAATTCCAAAATACTAAATTGTCATTGATGGTGACCCATGTTATAATATACCATCGTCTGGAAACCTTTCTGGAAAAGTGTGATACCTGTTAAGTTAATTAATATTGTTAATGAATTCATAATTAATCTGTTATACCTGTTAATATCTGTTAACTTATTTAATAGGGGCTCCAAAATTCCTTCTCCTCTTTAAAACTGCTTTAAGGGCATGCAACGTATTATGCCACCCACTCCAAACCACTTGCACAATGCAATACTTGGGATTTTGATCAAATCTAACCTCATTTGTTCAATTTTGGATCCCTACATTACACTGTAAGAATGGGTTCCATTTTAACTGTCCATCACAACCTAAATGCAGTGAGCAGCTAGATGGGAGTCCTATGGATCCTAGGTGAGAAGCATGGACAGGAAGGTACCTCCAAAATACAAGAGATAAGAAAGTATAGTAAAGCTATATGTTTCCTCTTTTGTCTTCCAATATCTCTGGGAATCTGCCTTTAGCAGCACTGCCTCTCAAATGGAAAAAAAAAAAAACCAAAAAAAAAGAAAAACAAAGCTGCTGTATGCACTTAAAGAGTTTATAAAAGTTCAAAGATTTCACCAATTTTTGAGGAGTAGAAAAAAGGCAGTAAACGTCAGAACCACTTGCATTCCTTCAGACTGTTAAAGAAAGGTGAAAAACGGAGGAATCAATTTCTGAAGTAACGTTCTTGTTCTTCTACAAATTCAAGTCTATTTTGTTTTTCCTACAGTACAGTAATTGCAGAGCTATATTCCTGTAAAAGACACACCAATGTTTATATCCAGGATACTTAATCTCAAATGTTCTTCCATTCTCCTGTTAGAATTCTTTTTATACTACATCAATATAAGCTTTGGCTATTTTTTTTTTTAGCTAGTTAATATTGCATACATTTAAATGATGGATGTATCAAATGTAGCTTACGAAAGATAAGCTGCAGTAGGGCTACCTATACTCTGCAGTTCTGTGTATTTTATTACTGTATTAAAAAATTCTTCTGTTGAAATACTTCCAAGTATTCCACTCATACCTGGAACAGATACTCCATATACAATAACGTCTTGAACGCAGTCAATCAGTCCTAAAACATCTGCAACTTCCGTTGTAGAAACGTTTTCCCCCTTCCACCTGGAAAATAAGCAGTCGATAGTAATGATTTCTACGTGTATTACATATAGCGATCTCCAGTGTTTTAATGTCTGACTTTACAATGAGCTGAGCACTGAGCTTGAGATCAGAAAGCACTTTTGCACTAGAACAAGGAACTTGTTATCAAAAGTAAAGAAAAACATGATGCAAAATTCAACAATGCATTCCAGATTATTCAAATCTCAGAAGAATTTAACACACTTAGTTTAATCATGCTTAAAATGGCTCTAAACAAACAAACCCCCAAAATATTACTTACCTTGGACTCCATCCGAGGCTCTATGCTTTCTGAGTTTTAAAAGTATAGTGAATATTGAAACCACAATGTTTTTCTTCTATGAATGTGACTGGTTTCTGACTGTTCAAAATAGCATTCACTCATCACCGTAAGCTGAACCTCTTGTAGGCTCTGTATGTAACTATAAACACGACTCAAAAAATACAACAGTGGAGATGACGTGGAGTCCTCTCTCTTTCTGACTGAAGTCAGAGAAATTCCTCTTCATCAGTCAGTAGGAAAGACTGGATATGAATTAAAACCTGAGAATGAGTCAGAATTTTCTCTTGTGACAAGCATTTACATCAATAAACTAACCGGAATGTGTCTCCAGTTCGATCATGGAAATAAATGAAGTTATCATTGTCGATCACTAAAAGGTCACCACTATTAAAATACAAATCCCCTTTTTCGAAGACATCTCTTAATTGCTTCTTCTCTGTTTGTTGTTTTGCTCCTGCATAGCCAGTAAATGGTGCATATTGGGTGATTTTGCAGATCAGTAGTCCAGGTTTACCTATGAAGAGGAAAAACATTTGTTTAAAAAGCACTGTTGTAAATTGCCAAAAAGTAACTAATTTTCATTGCATCAGTGAAGTTTGCAGATGTTACAGAGTTATTTGAGAATTTTGCCATAATCATAATCGTTTAAAATCAGTTGTGGATGTACAGATTGAGTTTCACCTTGTCCTCCCAATTCACTAGCCCTCAAAAATGCTAGTAGATAATACAACTTATCACCTGCTTGTATTAATGCAGCAGAACAGAATCTCTGAGGTGTTGTCTGGTAAGTGGAAAATAGTTGCTCACTCTCTAAAGAGCTTCATAAACCTCAGTTTAAAACACCTGACTCAACAGGAGCTGGGTCTACAAAGGAAACGCACATGGCATCAGGCATGTCTTTAGAAGGTGACCATTGGTACAGGCTACTTCCATGTAACTCAGTTGGCGTGGGGCAGCCCTACCTCTCAACCAAAAGATTCAGTTGGATTTAGGAACCAAGTATTGAGATTCAGCTTGCTTACTTTGAATGCAAAAAAGACCAAAAGGCTGCTTAGTATGTTCTTTAGTCTTTCACGTGCTAGAGCTGGAGTAACTTACGAAGGGGGCAGGAACACCTATCTATGTTTATGTAAATTGAAACCCAACCCATGTTACGTAGAACATGGATGTTACCTGCTGGAGTGAATTTTATCTCTATACAAAACAAATTACAGTCCGTCCCCATTTAGCCTGGGATTTTACATTTTTTCATGGGTTTCTCTCTTACATTGCAGATATTTTCCACATTCTCTGCAGTTCAGCAACTTAAACATTGGGTGCATTTATATAAATATGGAGTATTTGTGTGCACATCCCTCCTCATGCCAACTCAAGAGACTGTGTAGGGAGAGTTGGCTTAGGAGAGTATGCCTGTACTACATAGGCATACAGACACTCTTAACATAACTGGTATATTCCTTGGCAATGAGAATTTAACACAATTGGTAACCCGTCCACCTGACCCCTGTGCACAGAGAAGGTGAGAATTTCTGTCCTCACTCACAGTACTGACTACACATGTAACAATAGAACAAAATCAAAAAGTATCACAAGTATCTAGTTTAAACACAGGTTTGCCTGTACCAATATATAAAGCCCTCTTATGAAAACTGATATTAAGAAATATTATAAAAAGAGTATTTTCATGCGTGCTTTCTATATTGCCAATGGCAAAAAATTTCAGCCACTGCTGGAAAAGAGAAGTGATTTCTATTTTGCAGATGCTTCTTCAGCCGCATGTTAAGTACAAAGTCCGAGAA
>NW_010553138.1:2713-9799 GCF_000687285.1 Phaethon lepturus | reverse complement strand
CTGCTGAAAGTCAAGATCTGTACTCAAAAGTGTTAGCATGTCATTTTTAAAACTAAACTAGTTATTAAAGTCTAAGTATATAAATGCTGCATTCTGCACTGTACTTACCTTTCTGTTAAGCTGTATTACAATACTGATTTCTTACATATTTTCTAACTTTTATTTAAAAATCTGGCTTACTTTATGGCAATTCTTAGCATCTTTCCAGACAGAAGTGATGCAAAGAGATGTTATTTTAAAAAGTAAACACCTTTCTGAAATTTTTTAAAGGAGTTTTTACCTTTGGGAACTCTTATGCAGTATCCATTTTCATCTCGGAGTGGTTCATCTTTCTCCACGTCATATTTAATGAGTTCATAGCATAAGATTTTCTATTGAAAATTTGCAAAACATATACACACATGAATATTCAATCTTTGAAAAATATTTTCAGAATTATGCTTCATAGTCAGCTTTCTATTTAACAGGAGCCAAATTCATCACATTTTCACTGGATGTGCTGAGTCTAAATGTTTTTTTGCCTGAAATAGCGAGAGGTATCTCTGGTATTTACCACGGGCAGCTATAGACTGTATTTAGGTAGAATCTTCTCCCTAAACAAATTCATAACTGAGCCTTGGGTTCTTCCCAACTTGTCATACAAGTGGCTTGGTGTATGCCCTTGGCAATACATCAGACTTCACCAGAAGGGACAAAATGCCAGGTTTTGTTGTTATTCTTACCTTCTGCAGGCAGTTTACTCTTCCCACTGCACCAATTTTTCCAGTGTAATTAACAAAAGAAATGTTTCCTTCAGTTGATGCATAGAACTCCAAAATATTAATATTTCCAAATCTTCGGATAAATTCCCTCCAAACATCAGCCCTTATTCCATTTCCTATGGCAAGTCTGACTTTGTGATCCTGATCATTGCTTCTCTAGAAACAAGAAACAGTCATGAATTCACATTTCTGTTGAATGGAAGCAGAATTTCTACTTCTGGAAAACTCTGAAGGAAACTTTAGTCTAAAAGTATCGAGCATCTGAAACAAAATGTGTGCAAACATCATTACAGTTAAGCTCATGATTTTGATGTTGAAAAGGAAAAGAAATTACTGAGCAAGTTAGGCTATATATCTACCTGTAGTTAGTAGTTAACTTGATTTGGATGAAGGTAGGAACAAATAATTCTACACAGAAAGCCAGAATGAAACTCGGGCACTATATTAAACTATTTTGTTTGTAAGCCTTGCGGTGACTATCAGCAGAAAAGTATAATTTACCCTGAATTCAGCAAAACGTTTGCAGGATTTAAAATGGTGTTTGGGTGGAAAGGAAATCCCTTCTGCCATTTTAAGTGCAGGATTGAGCCTGCTAAAAATTCTATTACCACATTTCATATCACTTTTAACAGTGCTATTAGATCTTTCTGTTTACACAGTAAAGTGATAAACACATAGTGAGGATGGCAGTGCATTTATGTCTTCTCTTAGATGTTTGTATTTATCCTCAACAACAGGAAGTACTGAACTGGGTCAGATATTTGTAATTTATAAACATATCTAGCGTGCTAGTGAATAACAACAGCCTGAGAGAATTTTAGTAAAATAGGGAAAGGCTCTTTTGTCCCACTTCCTGCCTTTTGCTCCATTTCTTTTATTACATAATTTAATATTTTAAGGTATGAGAAGTCTTTTTAAATAAATATTGGCTTCTTAACTCAAGAGTACTTTGTTGAAAGAATAAGACCATTCTATCAGCAACAGACTGCACTGTGTATTTGTGCAGAATAAGTATGTTGGCTCTATGTCTTTCAGAAAATACAGTGCAGAGGGCAAAGCAGTAGATGGTAGAAGATGAGCACAGAACACTGGAATTACAAAACGCTCTTTCAAGGAGCAATTCAAGAGAGAAGTCTGGCCATTAAGACAAACATCAATTGGTCTTATAGTGTCATATTCCCAGAAAAGACAAAAAAATGCCGTAACAAGATGGCTACAATTTTTAAATACTGTAAAACTTTATTTTGGTCTTCAGTCATATCACTTTTCTGCAGAATAGTCTAGAAATGGATGTTTAAATTTAATTTAAAGAAGAAATACATTAATATATAGTCCTCTCTGTGATATTGAGAGATCTGCCATTAACATGTTGGCACAGAACCAAGCTTAAAATAGAACAATGAAAATCTGCTGAAATTCTGCATAGTGTCTAAATGACTTGCTGTTCACCTTTTATAAAATCTTCCGTTTGTTGCAGATGATGCCCTACAACACTGTACGCAATACCTCAGTCTCTCATGAGAGACTCCAGTTGACTGGGCATTTATACATCTGAGCGTATATCTGTTTTGAAATGATTCACTGGGGACAGGATGCTAGTTGGATCCACGTTGTCCCTCATCTTTTGTTGTTCTTAAGTCTGTATTTTCTATCTTTCTTCCCCATTTGCTTAGGCAGATAAAGAAAATTTGTTATTTAGACATTAATTAGTCACAGTTAATGCAAGAGGAAGGAAGGACTTAATGTTTCACTCTTAAGGTGATTTCTATAACAGTTGCACTGTTCATTTGTTCTGAAATGACTATGTAGGTTAGCTGGAAATATCATCAGAAAAAATATATTGATGTTTTTGTCATATTTAGGGACACTGAGGTTTTCTTCTTCTGTGGGTATGTAAAGGAAAGAAATGATAGCATAAAGTTACTAGCATAATAAGGTAATGAAATGGCCTCAGTTAAGACAGATGACACCCTACAACAATGTGGATCTTGCTTATACTGTGACTTCCTCATGGAAAAGACTGTCTCGCCATTACATCTGCAATAAGAAGCCAAGCGTTTAAGTAATAATATCCATTCTGTCAAGTTCTTGCATTCTTAAAATGTTACTCCCATCTTTCTGGGAGTCTTGTGCACTCACAGTAGCATGCATATGGGTACATGGGATCAAATACTAAGCTTATAAACCTTGCTTACGTAAAGGTGTTTTCTCCACTGGTCTTGAATTCTACATACTTAAAATCTGACCTTTGTAGATAAGCAGCCACCAATAATGAGTAATCTGTAAGACAGCCTCAAATACTACTCAACTGTATCATTCAGTGGGCTTCAGGTTCAGCCATTCATGTTATTTTTGATTAACAGGTCACTTTTAATAAGTGCAATTATTAGCTATTACACTTATATATTTATAAATATATATGTATATTTGTGTATATATAATATAATGTATATATATTTATATACAATTTAGCTAAGCTAAATGTCTCTGTGTAGCTAACATTACCAAACTCACCCCATTTGGGAACTAATTTATACTCGTCTGGCAACTGTACACATCTTTGAGATACTGGTTGAATTCAAGAATTTACAAAGTATGCCCTGTGTCTCAGTTAAATTTGTGCGTGCGTGCATGCTATCAAGAAACACAACTGTATCAAAATTATTAGCTCAGTCTTTAATTTTATTTTCCTAAAAAGCCATTCTGTATGAAAGGAGATAATCTAGTTTTTCACTTTTTCCCCCATTTTATTTATACCAGTTGAGTATTGGCCAATTATGAGTACTTTGCTAACTGGGATTTTCCATGAACTGCAGGAGTGATGTATAACTTATCACCACCCTTAACTATATGTTTCTAGTGCCCAGTTTCTTTAACTCAGTTTAAATCTCTTCCACCCACACTTTTTATTTAAAACTAGTGGCCCAGTCCAGAGGCCAAGTCTTCTGATTATTATAAAACTTTTATTCTATTAACTGCTCATTTTGGGATAACAACTCATCAAGAAATAATACAAACCATAGCAGAATCTTGCTTAGATACCTAATTCCTGAGGAATCCTACTGATTTCCAGTGAAGTTATTTCATATCGCTGTAACTGACATCAGAATGAAACCCCTGTGTATTTTATATTTTGCACATATACATAAATTACAAAGAAATTGTGGACCTGATTCTCTGTTCTGGCTTACGGTTATCAAATGGTGCTAGGAAGACTGATTGATACCATCTTTGTTCTTACTAAATTCTAACTGCAGCTGACTGGCCTACCTCTGTGAAAGTCATTTTATGCAAACAGTTTTGAAATTAAGGGTTCACTAATATGATTGCAGGGATCTCAGCAGGGAAATGCCTATGAATAGAGACCCTATAATAGTGCATCTTCAGAGAGGGCACTCTTTAAATAATCACATTAACGCTTTCACATGGGGATCAGCTGACTATCTTGGGTTAGGACATCTTAGCTACAAAAATCCCAAAACTCCTATTGCCCAAAACACAGGTCCACTGGTTCCTAGAGAAATCCTCATTTTTGGTTTGCAGCTGGTGTGCTTATCTAAGGTAAGTGTTTTCTCTATTCATTTTAGCAGAATGTCAATTAATGGATTGCCATTGTTCCACTATTCACAAGAATGATTAATTCAAGCCAAAAGCTCCTTTTTTTTCCCTGGAAAAAAGTTCATGTTAGTATGCAATGAGATTACAGCCCTTGTTAGGGAAGGTTTTTGTTGGGCTTTTTTTCCCCCTCCCCTTATGGTTAGCTTTTAAGCATAATATAACAAATATTTACAGTAATTTAATTAGCCAAAGATGACAGGCAGTTAATGTTACCTGTGGCACAGTGCATAGATACCGAAGCACTTCCCCAATATACTGTATCACTGTTACGTTATATTTTCTGCAATCATCCCAGAACTGGCTTGCTGAAAATCTGGTACGCAAAACAATAGTTGCGCCTATAGTAAAAGTATATAGTAGAAATACTAGTAGAAAATATAGTAGAAAGAAGTAAAACAAATAACAGAAGGAACAATTCTTATTATATCATAAGACATATGATATATAATTATCATATCATATATTACAATTTCTTAGCACAATGTTGTAGAAAACTTATAGAGTTAGGGTTATATAGCTTTTGGAACCAGTCTTCTTAAAACATGTTGAAATACAATCCATGCTGAACAATTGGCTTAACCTCTATTTCTATTAATCAGAAGTTAAAGACTATTACTGCAGATGAAACTCTGTAGTAATTTATCCCAAAACTGTGCAAAGAGCTGTCATGTAAGATAGGATCTAGCCTGTTTGTCCAGATGATGACAAAAAATTTGTGCAAGTCATATGAGGACAACAGAGAAATGAGAATGTCTCTTGACTTACGGAGTTTCTGGTAACAAAGACATGTATAACCAAGTATTTAATCTCAAAGTTTGGTTGCTACAGAAAGGCTTACTGTATCTGTAGTCATAACTGTGCATGAATTCTGCACAGTAACACATCCATTCATACTAGTCAAGTGCACAGTACCTTTCATGATACACCCATGGACCCCAACGAGGAGGGCAGAGCTATGATAGAGTGGTAGAACAGTATATACAATATCTTCTGAGGTAACATTGCCAGCATCAAACAAACCACAAGCTAGCATTATGCGTTCATGGTTAATCACTGCAGCTTTGGGAAGACCTGTTTAAAGTCAAGGAAAAAGTGTGTAACTTCACTTGAACAATAAACATAGTAAGACCAGTCGGTTTCACAAGGGTTTACAAAAAGATTTTCTCCCACTCACTGACAGAAGTGATAGTTCCTGAGTTCAGGGAGGTATGCACCTTTTGTCTATGTTTAGCCTTAGTGAAGCTTATGTCTTCTCACATGTAACTTCTAGGTGATTATCCCCCATCAAGTGCCCAAATTCCTAATACTATGGTACCTAGGAATAACAAGTACCTAGAGAATGAGGAAGTGGGATTTGGAGAATCTAGCATGCTGAGCAAAGGGAATGGAAATGCTAAAACAGATGTTAATCTCAGATCTTGCATCTCTCCTGGAATTAGGTATCCCCTTGCAGCCCTGAATCATCCTAGATGAAACTGGAATTCATACTACAAAAATCTCTTCTTGGTTTCCCATCAGACACAGTTGAACTGATTACTTGCTGAAAACAGATCCCAGAAGTCAAAATTATGGTAGTGCTTGCCTATACTGTAAGAACAGAGATGTCAGAGCCCTTAACAGGGACGAAGACACCAGAGTTAATTGCCTTCTGAAGCCTGAGTAAGATTCAAATTTGTACTTCCTTCCAGGGGAGTTCCTGCCCTCAGAGGCAAAAAGACTGAGCTAGTGTGGAGGCACACCCTGCTCTTCATAATGAAGCTATAGGTGTGAGTGCCTTCAGGCGTTGTCTTCATCCCTGTCACCCAGTTTCTGCTGCAGTTAAGTGCTCTTAACATTAGATGCCTTTATGTAGAGCAGGTTGCAGCTCTTATACCAGGTGCAGTTTTGCACAGCAGCCACGACTAGCTGTATTTTCTTCTGCCCTCACTATTTTTGGTACTCTGACACCCAAAAATTTGATGGCCAGCATTTAGAGTTCATGATCCAAAGACACTGAGTATAAGGTGGGTGCCAAGGCACATACCTAGGCCAGCAGTGTCTCTAGGAATGAGAGCGCAGATGTCTGGTGACTTTACTGGCATAAAACTTGTACATTTAATTGGCTTTTACTTCAGTCCCTCCCCCAGATATAGTGCTTAAAGTCAGCCTGTATTCTGTGTGCTTTTTGGGTTTAGATACAAATATTTTCAGTTTCCTGAGGGGGAATGAATGAGCGTAGGAACTAATGTGTAGTAATAGATTCGCTCTGACACAGAGAGAGGAACGTGTGGCCTTCCATATAGTTTTTGTGAATTTATGTTACCTGTAGTACCAGAAGTATAAATGTACATGGCAGGAGTTTTAAAGGTTATATCTGATCTCCAAGACAATGGAGTAGACTCATCTGAAGCAGCATCTACTTTATCAAGAAAGCTCTCAACTCCTTCTGTAGCAGTTGTCTTGCTTAAATAGTAAACTTTAACTTTTTCTTTCTTCAAGAATGGCAGTATTTCTTCAACAGATTCCTTCAGCTCTTAAAGAGGAGAGAAAAAAGTATTATAAGAAAATTCTATATTATTCTGTCAACTATACTATTGGTGCATCAACTTTGGCTCAGCAGCTTTCATGTTTAGCTGCTGCTGGACAAACTTATGTTCAGGTCCCTTCAGAATCCACCAAAAAGGACTGAGAGGAACAGTGTGTCCCCACAGAACTGGAAGTGATTTGA
>NW_010553138.1:0-2682 GCF_000687285.1 Phaethon lepturus | reverse complement strand
CAGGAATAGAGGTGCAGAGGAGCAATCCAAGCACACTTCCCCTTGCCTGCGGACCCCGCGGGACTCTGAGGGAACGTACACCTGGCATCACCAGCTCCACGTTGCTACCTTCGCTATCCACCATGAGGAAATGCCTCACCTGGCAAGCGCCCACACAAAGTTAGGTGCTGCTTAAATCACCACTATGTTTTATGCATAAAGATGAAACTCATCTTTCTCAAGTCCCAACACAAGTGGAAGTAACACTGAAAAGCAGAATGACTTTACTCTTACATGAGTAAGAGTGTCTTAGTAAGTAGTGGTACTACTGAAGCCCAGACTCCTACACAGTTGCGTTCTGTCTCTCCCTATGCCTGTCTCCTATACGTGTCTTGATTAATCTCAGTTGTCCTCATATTCCGTCTGGTATCTCCAACCAACAATATGCATGATTTCATTTATGTGCAATGAGTAGGCTACCTGCCTGCATGATCAAGTCCTGTCTGCCTTTCTCTTATTGAAACAGTAATGCAGGTCTCTCCTCTCTACCCACTGCCAGTTTCAACCAAGTTGGAAAGAACTCATCCCTAAGACTTTTATTCCCTTAAGAAGCTGGATAATGGAATGGAGCGAAGATGACCAGACAGCTGGTGTAATTATATATATACTTTGTTTCTTTAGGAATCCAGACTAAAAGCCTTCCAACTCACAGCCACTTTTACTAGAATGGATAATCCACAAGATTTAAAGTGAATCTTCAACATCAATTTCACTGAGACATCATAATATAAAACTTTCCATAACATGTAATTTTTTTTACTACTTCTATTTTATTTCAAAGGAAAGAATAAATTAAATATTATTAAATCCACAAATCTCTGAGGTAATTTAATACTGAAAACTAAATCTGTTACCGAAAATTGCATCACCACAATAACTGACTAGATAAAGCCAAGATCCACATCAAATGTTTGTCTCAATTGCACAAAAGCAATAACTTTAATAAAAGCATTACCTTTTCAAGTCTGTCAGACCCTGGAATTCCCCATCAAACAATTCTGTACTTCTGCTGCAACTTTGATCAAAAAAACCCATCCTGGGACTACTGTGAGTGTCCTTCAGGCACCAAGCTACTCATGAAAATCTAAAAAAGGCTTCTTTTAGTGAACAGGTAAGGAAACCTTAAAATATTAGCACAGCCTGGACTGTCTTCCTCCATTCCACCTATGCTCTCCAGGACTGCACAAAGAGTAAAGTTGGATGGGAGGTGAGTTCTGCTCCTTAGACACTACCAGGCATGAAGGAGATAAAATAAGGCCTTTTCTGCAAGTACCTAGTGAGTTGGCACCTTAGAGATAAATAACCCTCCAATAAACTTTGACATTCCTATTTTATCGTATGTGTAAGTAACTTCAATGACATATAAACTATATTAATGAATTCAGCATGTTTCTTTTCAGAAACTTATCTGTGCAAGCACGCAGAGAGGATTTCATGTGATGGCAAGTTCTGATAAGGCCATATTTATCTTCTGCATGGAGTAGAAAGATAGTAAAGGATGAAACTTAATAAGGACAGCGAGAATAAAGGTCCAACAGAAAAGACCTAGACTTCTTTTCTCTCCTGATGTCCAGCAACCACTAGTGGAACAAAGCATGTAGTAAATGTTTATGAATAAGGCTCAATTTTTTCTTTTACTTTTTTTTCCTCAGAGCTGAAAACTTTTCTTATAAACTTTGAGGCATGTTATAGAAGGAGAAAAAATACATTTCCTATCCTACACATTAGCTTTTCCCACATATGCTAATAACTCAAATACTGATTAATTTTGAAAGTTAAGAGATTGCACAAAATTTTTTGAGGCAGAAAATTATCGTAGAAGGAGAAAATTTCATTGAACTCCTACAGTTTGGGGGCATAGAAAATATTTCAGTTACATACAATAATGAATGAGTTCAACTAAGATGAAATGGAGTATGTTTTCATGTAGAAGTTGTTAACTCTAGGCAGATAAAGAGTATCTTTCACTTCCCATATGGTCAGTCATTCATACTGTATGCATACATACACTGATATACATAAAGGACTGGGCATGAAGTAAGGTCTCTGCTCTACATGGAACAGAATGCAGCGCTCCATTTAGATCATACTAATATGTCAAAGTCTCTTCTATCGAAAAGGAGTATAGTTTGTCTACACAGGTTCATGCCTTTTTCTTTGAACTGAAACCTGACAAAAGCTTTTATACGGACTGCAACCCCCTTCATGTGTCTAAGCTGCTGTCCAGCTGCAGCAAGACGATTCTCATTACCTTGTTTATTTCTAATTTGGACATTTATGTGAACATAGCTGTGCAGTAATTCTGTTGCTTGTGGTCGAGGGCTATTTTATTTCTAGTCTTCATTACCCTTACCAAATGGCTAACAAGCCATCAGAGTTCAATGCCCACGTCTTGTACATGAGCTGAAAATGAAAACACGGTGCAAACAGGAAACCTTGTCCTTTCAGCTGGTCTGAAGCAACTTCTCAAATCCCCAAATTCACCTTCAGAGGACGGGACGCAACCAGAACGTGTCCCTCCGCTCCCCCCCAGCCCCGGAGAGGCCCAAGGCAGGAAAGGGCGGCGCTGCCTCCTCCGCGCACCGGCACGCCCGGCGAAGAGCCCCGTCACCGCGGGGGCGACCGAGGACCCCGACGCGGCTC
>NW_010553137.1:8791-9072 GCF_000687285.1 Phaethon lepturus | reverse complement strand
TCAGCCCCCACGGCGCTCCTGTAGTTCCCGCTGCTCCGCTGCAGCCCCGGCCTGCACCCCAAGAGCCTTCACAGCCCCCATTACTCTCCGACAGCCCCAGCCTGTGCCCCCGGAGCTCTCACAGCCCCTCCTGCTCCCCCAGAGCCCCTAAGGCCCCCACTGTTCTTCTCAAGTACTCCCCACTTGTGACCCCGGATTTCCTATTTCTGCCCTGTAGCCTCTGCCTGCACCCCTGGAGTGTTTGTGGCTCCTGCCCCCACCTCTTTTTATCCCACCTGCCC
>NW_010553137.1:4360-8772 GCF_000687285.1 Phaethon lepturus | reverse complement strand
TCCTTCAGAACCCCCATCTGAGCTCCTGCAGCCCCTGAACTGCCCTCCTGTAGCTCCCAAGTGTGCCCCGCTGGGCTCCCCAGCTCTTTTCCCAGGCCCAACACTTTCATTCTACCACTTTTCCCTCGCAGATTCTCTTGTCGTGATGTCTTCACCTCTCCACAAAGTCCTGTCCATCTGGTGCCCCCCACACAGCCCCCATGTTGTATCCCGGGGGGGGTCCTGTGCACAGTCCCTCCTGTTCACCAGCAGTTAGGCTGCGTCCCCCCATTACAAGGACTCAGTGTGCTGTGGCACACGCTGGGGTTTCTGCCCTTTGCTCTGTACCTCCTCAGTTCCCCCAGCGTTGTAACCACCTCTGTGCCCCACTGGCCTGTGTGATGGCACCCATCTCAGGGTGTCTTTGCTTTGCTTGGGTCTAGCCTCAGGCGCAGCCCCCTTCACCTTGCCCCTCATTGTCAGGGACTAGTACAGCAGTTTGCTGGAGGACTCTCGAGCTCAGTGTAAGCTTTAAAACTTGTTTGAGAGCAGTTTCTAAACATTCAGCAAATTTTCTTTATTCCGGATGCTAATTGTGAAGTGATGCAAACTGGAAATTAGCAATCAGAAAAAGAAATCTTAAGCAATTGATATGACCTGATCCAAGTTGCTTCACAGCTCAGATTTCACCTCTAGTAAATGGTGTATTATCACCCTGTCCTTTCTCTAAGTTGTGTAGATTCTCTTAAGGTTAAACAGGATCCAGAGAAGGTTTTTAAAACCTTGCTATTATTGTCAGTGTTTACACTATGGCAAGCAAGCACTAGAAAAGCTAACTTTGGGCTAACAACCTGATGAGCTCTGTGCCATGCAAACGTACAACAAATGCCCTAAAAATGCTATGTTTTTTCCCCGTCTTAAAGGAGCAAAAAAGGAAAAAGCCTATTTGTGTGCTTTTGCAGTGTCCCTTTAAAAGAGCTGTGAATATTTGACTGCAGCACGAAGTTGGGCAAAAGGGGACCCCAATTTACTGAATCCTTTGGGCAAATTGTTTAGCATCTCCGTAAGTGTATCACTCTGCCTGTAAAACAGGGATAACACCACAGTGATGTAGATTAAATTCCTCGTAAACTGCCTTGGGTTGGGAGAGGCACAAAAAGTTTCTTCCTGCTCCTGTGGAAGCCTGTATACATTAGGCTTTAGACTCTCAATGAATTCACAGCACCTTAACAAGCTGCTGCAAGTCCTAGGAGCGTCAGGAGCTATCTGGGGCCGCATCTATAGCCTGTGGCAAATACAGGAGATGTAGAAAAGGGTTGAGCAAAGTTGCATTATCCTGCTTTGTTCTGCAAGCTAGCAGTGTGAGCAGCAGTTACTGCTGGTCACCAGGGTGTGGTAGGCAGATGAGCCTTAAATTACAAATCTTTTCCTTTCAGTTTTAAGGACTGAAGACATAATCACGCAGTGAACAGCAGAGAAGCCACCTGGAAGAACAACCCTCCGCACCCTCTGTTGTTATGGCAGGGGGAAGGCGGGGCCCTAACCGGACATCCTACTGCCGAAATCCCCTCTGTGAACCCGGGGCTGCTGGCGGCTCCGGCCATTCCACAAGTTCCTCTGTCACGGGTGTGCGCTCACGCACCAGGTACGTCCGGCTTTCCAGATCTTCCCACCTAGCCAGGCCAGCTGCTTCTCTCTCAGGCAGGTGTGAGGCCGCCTGTATCTCCCCATCTTACACACTGCTGGTCTTCCTGTGGCTCAGGGATTTGTTAACTCCTGGTGTCTAGCCGAAATCCTTTTCCTGTATGTGGCAGCATCCATGCTACATGTTGTAATTGGGATAGCTGGGTTCTAATTTGCCCAAGACTGTTAAGTGCTTTATCAGGCTGTGACAGACCTCTAGGAGTGTTCAAAAGCCTTTAGTGACCATTGAATGGAAAGTAAGAATAGGGACAAACTTTTATCCAAAGCCTGACTCTGGAGTTCTGTTTTTTGCATCTCCTATGCCCTGAAGTTTACATCAGGTGAAGTATTTCTGGGATAGAGTTTAGCTAGGTCAGGTGACCTGTAGGCTGCGGGCGGGGTGGTTCAGGTTCTAGCCTAGCTGGTTGATTGCATTTTTGCGATTGAGGTGGAGAAGAAGGGGAAGCGGAGCACTGACAGCAATACATAAGCAGGAGGTGCTTTATGAACTCTCTGCAAAGAAAAAGTTAGATCTATCTTAACATACTCCCTGCTTACGGCCCTGGGCCAAGAAATTTATAGGGATACAGTTATTCAAACAAGTTATTGCAAGGCCACAGAAGGTGGAGCAATCCACGTTGTACATTCTTTGCTGTGAGAGCGCACACAGAGGTCCTTATCACAAGTGGGTAATGTGGTACAAATCCATGCCCCAGCTTACCTCCATGTGGTTTGTCTCTGTAGCCGTACCCTCTGATACCCGTCACCTCCATGGCAGTCCGAGCTGAGGACTCCCAAAGTGCTTTATGCTCTTTACACATACGAGAGCCTTGTTGCTGCTCTTGCAAAAGCACCCTCAGGTCTCGTGTGTCTGTTCAAAGCAGAAGAGGTTTTGTGTTTGTATTTAAAGCCCTTTGCTGGAGGACCAGAACAGGAACTCTTGTTCTGCGTACAGGAACAGTTTATTGGTGGATGTATCAATCCTGAGCAGCTGAATCAGTCTTGTCAGCTTGGGAATCTGGGGGTTTCAGAGAGACAGCTCAGGTTCCTAAAGTTTTCCCTCATGCATGGTCTGATTTTAGGCTGTCGGTTTCTGCTTTAAAAAGCGTGGACTGATCCACCTGTGTCCACCCCTGGGCTAGAAGTCTTTCTGCAGTCACACTCCAAGACTTCTGTGGTTTTGTTTTGGGATTTTCAATAGGAGTTTATGCTCTGTAGTTCCTTTGAAACCCACACCCAGATTCCTTTGACTGTTGTTATTTAGAGATTGCAAATCAGGAGAGAGATATCTAGTATATATTCGTTCCCTTCCCTTTGATTAAAAGGGTTGCTGTCTGGGATTGTGTGCGTGCTCACACAGGAATATGCACCTCTGACTAAACTTGTTTTTCCTCCATAGTTGAATAGAAGTTGAAGAATGAGAAAGGGCTTGTGTTTAATTGCTCTGTATTTCATGTTCAAGCACTCTTAGAAATGTAAATAGCAACTCGAGGCCTAAAAGCTTCCAATTAATTAAGAGGGCCACTGGTTGCCCCTTGAATAGCAAAATACAGCCACAGCTTTTGAACCAGACTCAATGCAGGGGGTTTAATATCAAATGACCTGGTGCTGTAGGCTGGCCTGGCTCCAAATACTTCTTTTGCTGGGCAAATTCCTGCTCACATCTGCCTGTAGCAGTCATTCTAGACATCTTTGGGGTGCTGACGCTTCTGGTTTGTGGCAGCCATTGACCACAATAGTGAGCTTAGGTTTCTCAGTCAATGTTAGACCACTGACTTCTACAGCCTGAGTATGTGGGCCAGAGGGCAGTGCTGTGTTTATCTCAGGGAAGTGACTGCTGGCTTTTGGTTTTCCTTGGTAGGAGCGGGTCAGCGGTTCAGGTACAGGCCTTTCCAGCCCACCTTTGGCAACTCAGACAGTCGTCCCCCTCCGGCACTGTAAGATCCCAGAGCTGCCTGTGGAGAGGAGTGTGCTGTTTGAACTTCAGCTCTTCTTCTGTCATCTCGTTGCTCTCTTTGTCCACTACATCAACATCTACAAAACTGTGTGGTGGTACCCACCCTCCCATCCACCTTCACACACGTCATTGGTAAGCACCAAAGGACAGCTGCTGTCCAGTGATGTTCACAGACTGTCTCTTGGGTCATTAGACATAAAGGTTTCTATATATGTTTGATGCAAACTACGTGTGACACTACAGCCCTGGAGGGTTGCTCATCTGACTCTTATTTGGCAAATTTTGGGCACTGGCTGTCTGCTTGGCATTCTCTTCCGGATCTTGGAAGAGAGAGTCCGAGGAGAAGAGAATAACTTGGGAGCTTCTCTGTTGAATGTGGGTTTCTGCTGCCTGACGGAAAGTGGAATCATTTTGTTTTTGTCACCGCAGAACTTTCATCTTATTGACTTCAACGTGCTGACAGTGACAACAATCGTCCTGGCACGCCGGCTGATCGGTGCTATTGTGAAGGAGGTAAAGTCCCCAAGCGGATCTCAGAACTGTTCTTTCCCCTCAGGCGAAACGTAAAGCTGTGTGTCCCTTTTGCAGTTACAAACCCTTCTGTCCTTTTCTAAAGAACTTTGTGCTATGTCCAAGCCAGAAACCAAGCCATGGCATGCTTTCCGATGGGAAGAACAGAGAACAGAAATGAGCGCTTCAGACCATTGCTTGTGACTCTCTCTGTCCTTCTGTGATTGTTTCTGAATTACTGTCTCAACTAGACTGTGGTAATTCTGCTTTCTTCCTTGTGAAG
>NW_010553137.1:0-4329 GCF_000687285.1 Phaethon lepturus | reverse complement strand
TCCCCTATTCTCTTGATTACTCTGGCTTTCTGCAAGGAGGAACCAGTGTAGGTCGGTTTCTGCTGACTGCGGAAGCTGTCTGTGGAGCGTCGGCTGGCCACACCAGTAACTACCAGACCTTAACAAGAAACTCTGAGAGTTCTCCTCATTCCAGCTTCAGGAGTGAGGCCCTGGGTTTTGGAGACTTCAGATTCCAGCCTACGGAAGGCCTCCCCTTCCTGGTGGCAGTCAAACAGAGCCTTTCACTAGCTCTTCCTTCATGCATATGAAGTTGATTTTACAGATTGAGTGCTGCTCATTTACTGTTTGCTTCCTGTAGGAAGAGTGAATTAGTCTCCCCTCTGCCCAGCTCTTTCTTCTCTCCCCGCAGGCTTCACAGAGTGGCAAAGTCTCCCTGCCACGCTCTATTTTCCTGGTGATCACTCGGTTTGCTGTTCTCACTGGCACAGGCTGGAGTTTGTGTCGATCAATAATTCACCTTTTCAGAACCTACTCTTTCCTTAATCTCCTGTTCCTGTGTTACCCGTAAGTATCTCTTCTGTCACTTGTGTGTGATGTCTAATGTTGCTTCAGTGCAGTGGGTGTTGCTCAGTTGAAGTGAAGCCTGAATGTAAATAAGCACTTGATTACCTGGCAACAGAACTTAAACTGCCCTTTTCCCTCTTGCTGTGTCACATTTCTTCTTGGTGGCAGGGCATATCTTTAACCTTTATCCACATTTCAGCTTTAATGTAAGCATTAATTATTAAATTTCTCATGTCCTCTGAAAAGGATCGTGTGCTTTTCTCATGGTATTCAAAGAACCCTTGTCTTCGGTTCACCTTGGTCCTTAAGTGCCTCTGCCAGGTGGAGTGAATCAAACAGCTTCCCTGCTTCATGTTAACTAACAAAAGGAAGCCAGTTCTATTTCCAGTCAAGCAGTGGAAATAGCTGCCTCCTTTCTGGTAGATGCGGGAGGAAGCATCTCATAAAGGTCTGAGACTTGGTGCTTGTGTTTGAGATCAGATGGGTGAAGCTCTTTTCTGGAGTTTATAGAGGTACTAGATGCCATTTAGGAGGGGGATGTGATGGTAATGCTGACTTGCTGCCAGCAAAGGCATTGCACAGGGAGCTTGTAAGGAAGTAACCACCTTTCTGCACTTTGCTGCTCCAGGTTTGGCATGTACATTCCCTTCCTCCAGCTGAACTGTGACTTTCGGAAGACGAGCCTCTTCTCCCAGGTGACCAACATCGGCCCCAGAGAGACCAGCGAGGTGAACTCCAGGGGCAGAGACTACCTGACCGTCCTAAAGGAAACCTGGAAGCAGCACACTCGACAGATGTACGGCATGGAGGCCATGCCCACTCATGCCTGCTGCCTCTCCCCAGATCTCATCCGCAATGAGGTGGAATACCTGAAAATGGACTTCAACTGGCGGATGAAAGAGGTGCTGGTGAGCTCCATGCTCAGTGCCTACTACGTGGCCTTTGTGCCGGTCTGGTTTGTGAAGGTGAGCGAGGGCCACCACTGCTCTTGCAGACACCGCTCCTCCAGGCGTGGGGAGGACTGTGGGGAGGTGGACACTGAGTTATGGAGGAGGCCTGGTTCTCGCTTCTTGCTTAGCTGGAACATGGGAGAGGTTGGTCAGGGGGCTGGTCTGCGTGCACAGGCAGCTGTATCAAACCCATTTACAGAGGCCTTGTGAAAAGTAAGAAGCAAAACCATCTAGTTTTGGCATTGCTTAAACTCCAGATAACAGAGGACAATATTGCCCTGGTAAAGTGTAATCTGGCTGTCCTGAGAGTGTGCATCCATCTGTTAGGGAGCAGTGTCTTCCTCCTGCCTCCCTGTGAAGCTAGAAGGACTCCAGGCCCACATTCCTTCGCACACTGACCTTCTGTGAGGACAGAGCTCCAGGACAAGGAGATTGGCTTTAATAAGGGAGGCAGTATGAAGGAGGCTGAACCCTATTAGGAATATCTAATATATTTGGTTTTAATATATGTGGTTTTAAGGTCCTAATATGTTGTACAATGAGACAAATGTCTCGTAGTATGTCTGTCAGACCTCAGGGGTGAGCCCAAGTCCCCTTCCCCTGAGGGGCTGGTGCTCCCACCCGTCGTCAGCTGAGCCAGGAGAGCATCAGGAGCCATCTCCCCATTTTCGGTGATGGGTGATGATAGCGCAAATGTTTGGCTGTGGTGTGTTCAGGAGTTGTACAGCAGCCATCCTATGTGGGCGCTTCTTTTTCAAGCAGGATTAGTAGCTACGTGAAAAGCCCTCGTTTTACCTGCCTGAGTGCTTTGTGTTTTGATGGCTTTGTTAGGTGAGGCTGTCCAAACACGTTGTCACTCATTCTTCTTGTCCCCCCACAGAACACTCAGTACTATGACAAACGCTGGTCGTGTGAGCTCTTCCTTCTGGTTTCCATCAGCACCTCCGTGATCCTGATGCAGTACCTCTTACCTGCTCGCTACTGCGACCTGCTCCATAAAGCCGCAGCACACCTGGGCTGCTGGCAGAAGGTCGATCCAGCCCTCTGCTCCAATGTGCTACAGCATCAGTAAGGAACTCTCTCGCGGGGCTAGGGCTGGAGTTTTCTCATCTTGGCATGAACAGAGGCTGGATGGGGAGCTCAGCTTTCCAGCCATCTCTCCTCCTCCTCTTGTTGCTTAAAAAAATAAGAGAAAGAAAAATTAAAGCGGAGTTGTGGGCTGACACGTGCGACAGCTTACACTCTGTACTGTCCACTCCCGAGCATGGCAAGCAGATCTGATTTTTGGCAAGACGCCTGCTGCTTCTGGCCCCATGTAGCTGCTGTTTGTCACTGCCACGGTTACGTGCCTCGGTGGGCCAAACTCTGCCCTCGCAAAAGACGGCAGCTTACTACTGTGGCCAACGCTGCGTAAACAGCTCGTACGTTCTCCTAGCCGATGGTGGGAAGGCAGCAGACCTTCCCCCTTCGGCTGTGGAGGTAGAAGTAAGAGCTCTCTGCTTCTTTCTTGCAGGTGGACAGAGGAGTGCATGTGGCCACAGGGAGTGCTGGTGAAACACAGCAAGAATGTGTACAAAGCCGTGGGTCATTACAACGTGGCGGTGCCCTCGGACGTCTCGCACTTCCGCTTTCACGTAAGGTCACATCTGCTTTCTGGGGACCGAGGTGTAGCGCCGCGGCAGGGTCACGGTCCTCTTGTCCTCGGCACCTTGGGCTTCCTGAGCTGGCTCTCTGAGCAGGAGAGCTGCCCATGGGCGGTGGAACGAGCCGGGTTCGGTACCGCATTTCACATTAGTCATGCGTCTCCTGTTGGTGCTGCCAGAAGGGTGAGTGGTCCATGCAAACCGGGGCTCTGCCCGGGGCCGTTCACGGATAAATGTTGTGTCTCCAGAGGGGAATCCCAGAGGAATCCCCATAGGCCTCTGCCTCACACGTCCTGTCAGAAACACGTCCCGAAGGGGCTGACCTCGCTCAGTGCCTTACTGTGGTCTCTCCTGCAGTTCTTTTTCAGCAAACCACTGAGAATCCTCAACATCCTGATTCTGCTGGAAGGAGCCGTCATTTTCTACCAGCTTTACTCACTGATTTCTTCAGAGAAGTGGCACCAGACTATCTCGCTGGCGCTGATCCTCTTCAGCAATTACTACGCCTTCTTCAAGCTGCTGCGTGACCGTCTGGTGCTGGGCAAAGCCTACTCGTACTCTGCCAGCAGAGACTCAGAGCAGAAGTTAAATTAAAACAATTGCACTGATGCTCAGCTTATTACAAAACAAGAAACCCTCAGAGCTTTGTATTTTTGTTACCACTGCTTTTTTTCTTTGATAACTGATGTAATTAAAAGGAAAAAACATATTTTTTTACTCCCAACAGTTGTTTGTGTGCTTGTTGTCTGGTAAAATCCCCCGAGAAGGCCTCCTCCTGTTTGTATTTGAGAGAAGTGATTTATTAATAGCGGTGCTTCGTTTTGAGAGGTACAAACACTGCTGCTTCTGCTGGAGTCAGAGCTCCAGCTGCACCGAGTGGGAAGATGAGAATTACGGCTAGGTTAGAGCTCACAGCCTCCACCGGGGTCCCTTTACACGGGGGTGAGCCCTGGTCTGGTGTTTTCTGGGCACCCCGAAGGACCTCCCGTGGCACCCCTGGTGCTCCGGGGCGGGATGCTGGAGGGGAAGGCTGCGTTCTTTCGCTACGGCGCTTTTGAAACTGCTGTGCCCGGTCTGCTGCCCCCCGCCGCTTGCGGCCCGCGCAGGTGACGGTCTGAGGTCCATAGTGGGGTGGGGGGACCCACCGTAGACAGGGCAGCTTGGGGGGCAGCTCGGGCTCCTCCGGCTGCTCCCGCTTTGCCTTTCCGTGA
>NW_010553136.1:38108-59858 GCF_000687285.1 Phaethon lepturus | reverse complement strand
AGCGCGGAAACCGCTTGCCGTGCACAAACAGTGTGTTTTCAAGGGATTTCTTCTAAGGGGGGGGAGGCGGGGAAGTAATAAATGTTTAGTGCTCGAAAGCGCGGTGAGCCCCGGGCATTTGGGCAGCGCTGCCTGCCCGAGCGCACGCAGCCACGCACGCACCCGGCTGCAGACTTTTACTAAAATTGGCCAGACAGAGTGACTGAGGATCAGTAGGTCAGGCCTGGGAGTTGAAGGAGGTTTTGCAGCCTGGAAGAATCAGGTTGCTTATTTTTGAGACGGGAATTTATGTGCTTAAACTTAATTGGGAATATTTTTACTGTGGAAGTAATTGCAGCTTGGGAGTCTATCAAAATAGTTTTTTCTCGATGACGCTTCCATTGAATTCTCATTTGCCATACTTAACCCAGACAGTAATACGTAAAAAACAAGCAAAGGAATTAGAGGAACTCTTCCAAGAGTAGGATGTTGCTATCAGAAGTTGCCATGACTGAATTTGAAAGATCAGTTCTTTTGGACTGTATGCCCTGCATAAAGAACTGCTTGTGGGCTGGATTTTTTTTGTGTTCCTCAGTTCCCTGTTCAGTTTAAAGAGGGTGTCTCGTGTACTAGAATTAAAAATTTAATTTCTCTAAACCAGAACTTACTCATTTGCATATTGACAAGGGAATTACTATTGTTGTCCTGAGCGTGAGGTTGCATTGCTTTTTGGGCTGCCACTTTAATGTTTCTTCCCTCCAACTAAGTTTAGTTTTCTAAGACTTTATTATTTAGTCTGTGTGCATAATTAACGCTTATATTGTGAATTCATAAAGCATTGCAAACGTTGCTCAAAGCAAAAGTGAAGCAACTTCATTTCCTTTGTACTCTGCTTTGATTTTGTAAATACAACAAATATATGCAGTTCCATCCGTAGACTTCTCTTTTACAAAGAGAGGCATAGTATTCTTTGATCTGTATCTTCTCTAAAGAAACCACCCAGATGGTACATAAGCTTAAAATAATTGAGAAGGAAGAAGTTGGATTTCCATATAAGTGTTTTCCAAAGGCAATTGGATGCCTGATTGTAAACATAGGAGTGCAGAATGAAAAAGTACAACTTCATAGATTGCTCCACTATCGCGTTGTACGCTTGTGCTGGAGTAACCGTGGTACAGTTGCAAGCAGATCACTCATGATAGGAAAGATCGAAATACATTAGGCAGTTGTGATCAAATAGCCTAAGTAATGATGGATAACAGGCTATAACACATTCGGCTTTTCTTCCATCTTGTTTTTCGTAAACCGGTCTGCAAGGTACGTGGGGGGGTTAACACTAAGAGCTTGGTATCGCAGTTTGTCACAGCTCCATTGGTACAGCTGAAGCTCAGTGAGTGTGATTCTCTGGCCCTTACACCTATGACTGAGGTTTATTTCCCTCCAGGGAACTCCTCGGCAGCATTTAAAATAGAGATACCTGCTTCTAATACCAAGAAATTTGTATATATCTGGGAAGCGGAGGGGAGAGTGGTGTTTGGGCTGGATGGTGTGTGGCAGGCCTTGACGAAATGCTCGCTGCAGGCCCAGCTGCAGTTGAGTCTTTCCCTCGATCTGCTCTTTTTTCCTGCCTGTGTCACTTCCTTCCCTTGGCTCACACGCGCACCCATAGCCGAGCTCAGAGCTCCCGGCTTTAGCGGCAGTGACACCCCCGGTGCGCCGTGGGGGAGGGCAGCAGAGCTGAGCCTACAGGTTAGGACCAGCTTAAATCCCAACTTTTGGGTTTTTTTAATTTGTGCGAGAGAAGAGGTACCCCAAATACATACCACATGTACCGGATTCATAGGGAAGCTCTGATTTTCCTTTTAAGTCAGCAAACCAGGTCACTTAAGATTTCCTAAAAATTGGGCAGAGCAGCATTTTGTAACCACTAAGACTGTCGCAGAATACCCAGTGTTTCATTTATGGCACGTTGTGAAGGACTCAAACTTTCAAAACCTTTTTTTCAGAGCTTTAACGTAGACTCAGTTTGTCTTCTAACTTTTGGAATTTACTCATTGCTCCTGGATCTGCTGATCACTTACGCAAACAATCAACTTTGCTATTGTGGTGGTGGATAACAAACACATTTGTTTACTTTTTTCTTTTTTTAACAAATGTGCCATCATGTCTTCTATTATCATGCTATATAAAATAGCATCCTGGCTTATAGGGGTTTACAGACTTCCTGTTTTTACCAATGTGCAGATGCTTTTACTGTGAACTTCGTGACTTTTTTTCAAAACTGTTTCCATTTCTGCCACAGCAAATACAGTGACTTGCTCAGACCTGTGTAATAAACCATGTATTGGTTGAAATAAATGCTTTATGTAGAGGAATAGCTTTCTCTGTGAGTAGCAGTTCCCTTTTATCGATGTTATAAAAATCCTTGAGTGTAGTTTTTAAAACATGAAAAGCATTTCCTGGACAACATCTTTCCCGCACAAAGCAGAACTGTGTTTCCCAGACCTACTGGAGACCTAGCAAAACAGGGTCTCTCAGTGCGCTTCAAAAATTGCCTAGTTTTCATTTGTAGTAACTTTTGCATTGTGTGATTAATGTGATGCTGCTGCACGTGCTTCTTTCAAGCCAATCTATGGAAGTCCAGTATTTTGATGGAAATAAAGAAGTATTCATGCGTCTCAACATTAAATCCATCACAATGCTGTCTTAAATGGAAAAATGTTTTCCATACACGTTTTCAGATCAGTATTTGGCATTCACCTTATGTTTTAAAAAGATAAATACTCCTTTGTTTCCTATGTCACCAACATAGGAATGAATTACAGAATATATGTTTTGGTACTAGGGAGCTGATAGCTTAGGGTGAGGCTATTAAAAATGTGTAACATCATAGAGTAGTTTGGTTTGGAAGGGGCCTTTAAAGGTTGTCTAGTCCAACCTCCCTGCAGCGAGCAGGGACATCTTCAACTAGATCAGGTTGCGCAAAGCTTTGTCCAACCTGACCTTGAATGTTTCCAGGGATGGGGCATCCACTACCTCTCTGAGCAACCTGGGCCAGTGGTTCACCACCTTCATCGTGAAAAATTTCTTCCTTATATCTAGTCTGAATCCGCCCTCTCTCAGTTTAAAACCGTCACCCCTTGTCCTATTGCTACAGGCCCTGCTAAAAAGTCTGTCCCCATCTTTCTTCTCGGCCCCTCTCAGCCCTGGCAGCTGCAGGAAGGTCTCCCCGGACCCTTCTCTGCTCCAGGCTGAACAACCCCAACTCTCCCAGCCTGTCCTCCCAGCAGAGCTGTTCCAGCCCTCGGAGCATTTTGGTGGCCTCCTCTGGCCCCGCTCCAACAGGTCCATGTCTTTGCTGTGTAAGATTCAAATATGTAAGATTCAAATTCACGTGGAGTCGTTCCATCAGCCTTCGATACTGCATTGTGTTCCTTTTTGTGCAGATGCAAGGAAGATTTCAGCATTAGCACTTGTCTACAGAGGAAACTGAGGTTACAGTGAGTGAGATACGGATGTCATCGTGCGCTTAGCTGGGGTTGAGGCGCTTGCCAGATGCTGCCCTTAAGAGTTTAATGTCTTAGTGTATTGTAAATGCACAAGTTGCCTTAGTTAATAAAGACACTCGCTAGGTAGCTGAGCTGTAATCTTTCTTAAGAGATACATAATTGACTAGATGTGTGTCCTCTTTGCCCACTTCCTCATACAAACGAGACCCTGTGAAGCCGCTGACTGTATTACACAGCCTGGGCTTTGGGATCAAACACCTGTAGCTGACGATTGCATTGTAACCATTGATCCTTATTTTCCAGTGATGTGCCGTACTGTTTGGATGCATATTCTTACTCATGAAGGTATTCTTTGATTGATTTGATTTCTTGTCATGAGTGCTTAGTTATAAACTGCTTTCATAGCTCTTTTGCTTCTTGCCCAAAGGAACCCTGACTGTCTGCCAAGACAAGCTCTTCTTCATCCTCCTGGTATCTGGCCAAACCCAAACTGCACTGTAGTGGAAAACTTGCATCCCAGTTCTTCACAGCATGTTTTGGGTGGTAGGCACTCCAGGGATATGCCAGTCCATAATTTGTAATATTTAGTTGTGCAAAGTTACAGCCTTTTCTGCTGGGTGACTCAAAGGCTATGCTTAATATCAAACAAGACTAAAGAATAAGAGTAAATTGGAGACACTCCAGTAAGGTAAAAGGTTAAACATTCAAATGTAAAGTTGGAAACAATTTAAAACAACCAAAAAAAAAAAGATTGTGCTACCTGGAACTTTAACTTCATTCACAACTGTTTTTTCACATTTTCCTCCCACAAGGGGTTACTTAGTGCTGAGATAGATCCTAGCAATTATTTCCTTTGGCTGATGTACTCTTCAAAAAGCAACCTACTGCTTTCATTGTGTTACTTATACCCCTCGCTTCTTTTGCATGCAGTTGGAATTTCAAGGAGTACTCTCCCTTTTCCACTACCACAATGTAGTTACTGTCTCATTTGGCTTGTCTTGGACAGCAGAGATGTGGTGGCTTTTGATTTTGGGTTGTGGATTGCTTTGTTGTTTTTTTTTTTAAGTAACTTTATTTTCTCTGCTTTTCTTTTTTAAGAGTTTTACTCTAATTAACACCTTCTGCCAATGCACTGGGGGATTTCTGTCCATTCCCCTCCATAGTCTGCCCTAGGCTTGATGTTTCTGGTTTTCTGGTAGTACCTAGTAAAGACCATAGTGGAAGTACCTCTGCTTTAGTGTTTACTACTCTCAGAAAGCTGAAGCAGACCTTCTGGGCAGAAACTATTGGTTGTACCAAAGATAATGTTAGTGTGACTTTTGTTCTGACTGGGGCTTTTTTAGTTGTTGCTCCTTTAGAAATAGGTGTATTTTTCCCCCTTTTTGCTTGGTAGCATTCACTCTCTGTGTTCTGTAGAATCTCTATGTGTCCCACATCTGCTACCTTTAAGCATTGCGAAAAGCTAGTTTGTTATTCAGACATGGATTAATTATGAACCCAGTCTTCTACATAAAACATAAGCTAGCTTCTTTGAGAGACACTCATGAACAAATGCATAACATGAAATTGAAGAAACAAATAGTCCCAATGAGTCCCTTTTACAGAGGAATACAGATGCGAGACAGTCCGTCATTTAATGTACAGCAGCTGTTCCCAGGACAACACTTCCAAATGTAAGCCATTACCCATCCAAACCAGTGTGATGAATCAAGAAGGGGTATGTAGCCATACTGGATTTTTAAAATCAAGTTTCAGTTATTTACAAATCGGCTTCAAAAATGCTTATTTCAATTCAAACACATCGAAGTGACGTGTTTGTGGACTTCGGGAAGAAAGGAGGAACCTAGCATATCGAGCACTGCACACCTGATACACTCTCATGTGAGTAGGGTTGTGATAACCTCATCTATGCGTTGTGTGTTACTGGTTCACATCACTTCCAAAAGTTCTAATTGTTAAAAAAAAAAAAAGGGCAGGGGCAGAAAGCTTTACTTCCAAAACTGGTGGTCAAGTCCAACCAGACTCTTTTAGAAAGGGCAGGTTCTTCTTCTGCACATGTTCAGAGCTGATTTCAGCAGTGCTCCAAATTTCATGCATAATATCAGGAAGGATTTAACTGGACCTATTATTTGCCAAGGAAACAAGGCTTTATACCTAAAACCTCTTGAGCCTTGATATGCAAGAGACAACAGCCCACCAATCCCGTAGGCATGAGTGTGCCAGTTGCAGATCCTCTGAGTGATAGCATCTGATGCTGCTTCGTTACGTTGGTGGCACAGCGCCTAGGAGCAAAGCGGCTAGCACTGTCCCATGTTGAACCAAACCTCACGTGTCAGCTTTTTCTACCTTTTGCAGTATCAAGGAATTTAGGATTATTATGCTTGCAAAAGCAAAGGATTCTTTTCAGTAGCTTTTAGACACCTTACTTTGTGCTAGCATCCATCACAGCCCAAGTTCTATGCATTTCTCTCCTTTACCTTTTTTTTTTTTCTCCTATAGACTTCATACAGAGTTCTTCTAAATATCTCTGCTCTCCTCAAAACTAACAAGCGGTGGAAGAACACTTTAAAGTGCTTAAATCAGGAATCCTAGCTTCAGAAAGTAATTTTCAGTTAGCAGCATGTATAAGAAAAAATTCAATGTATGTTTTTTATTTTCCTGCATTTGCAAGAAGCCTTGAATTGAACTTGCTGCATTATACTCTGCCAGCAGACAGTGTTCTCAATGCTGTGCGATTTGAATTTGTTCAGTACGTCTTGAAGTCTCATAAAACAGTTTGAACTTTGTTCCATCAGCTTGTTTTGGGGGAAGAGAGGAATGTGTTGGGGAAATCAGTGCAAGTGGATTTGTATTCAGAGATATTCTAAGATGACTCTTTGTCCAGATTTTCATTTTTCTTTCTACTGGCCGCGGTTTGTTCCACTAGCAAGCAAGAATTCTAAGTTAACAGGATATAAAATTGGAAAGAATAGATTCTTACCAGGTTTTCCTTGGCAGAAGCACATCAGTTTGCCCTTCCTAAATGACCTATGATGATCTAGCAAATCTGTCCAAGTTGTACTGTTTGTTGTGAAGCCATTTTAACAGAACTAGAGGCTGGGGACATTTATTCTGAACCTTGCTATGGCCAGATCCTTCTGTGACATTGGACAAGTGACTTAAAATTTGTCCGTTTACTACTTCATGATATTAGGTTAAGTTTGGGCTTTTTATGACTAAATGAAATTACACTGTATTTGCAAAGATCTTAAAAAGGATTGTCTTTCTGTGAGCCAGCAGAAAACAAGTGCAGAAGTGTCACGGTTGCTACTCTCCCAGGCAACTTACTGCTAAAATTCTTGTGCATCACAGACGAACAAGAGGCCTTGAAATCCATCATGAAGGACCTGGTAGCACTCCAGATGAGCCGACGTCACAGACTGACTGGATATGATACCATGAAGAATAAAGACACTGCTCACTCCAACAAACAGGTAATAGGCTGTTTAGTCGGTACTTGACATTGTTACCTGGAGGCGGAAGGGACAGAGTTGGTTGACAGTGGATCTGCTGCTTCTGTTCTGTCTCGTGCTGCTGAAAGCTGAAGCATCACAGGTGGATTAGCTCCCTGTTCTTGCTCAGGCTGTATTGCCTGCGCTTTTTTATTTGGTAGCTTTTTTATTTAGCTACCTTTATGGACTAGGGAGGGTGCAGTTTTGATAATTTGCAACATCTTGGTATTGTGCCTTCCTCCCACATGTCTCTCTGATGGGTTTTAGTCTGTGTAGATTAGCTAAAAAGTTTACCAACTGGTTTTCTGGTTTCACAATCATACTACCATTTTTTAAAATGTCTTTATTCTTTTTAAAGAAAAAACACAATGTCAGCAGTCCACCGCTCTTGGGCAGCCCTGCAATAACAAACCAGTGTGCCTCTGCCATGGAAGAAAAAAAAATTCCGGTAAGAAAACTGGTTTCCTATTCAATATTAGCAATTATAAATTAGGAGCATGCTTTAAAGTTGTGTGCAGTGACCTTTATAGACCTCATTTAAGCAGGTGTGGGAGGCCAGGAAAACATTTCTTTACTGACTCTGTCATGATATGGCAATATGATGCACTTTTCATTGTAATGGAAATAATACTTAAATTCAAAGGGAAGCAGGGAACCGAGAAGCATAATGATGAAAAGGAAACGAGTATTTTCATCTCAGATGCAAAAGAAGGCCGCTGCAGTTTAAAGCTGCATAAAGCAGTCTGTCAGATAACGAACTAATGCTGGTCTTGTCTTCACATAATTCAGACTGCATGTGAATACAGAATGAAGGTCTTGATAAAAGGTAGTCAAACTGAAGTTGATACAAGGACAGTGAAGGGGATTGTCTGAAAGGATTGGCTTTAGTGAAGCTGTAAGAAACCTTGCTTCAGTGAAAAAGAAAACAGCTATTTACAGGTGTCTGAACAGAGGCAGCGTCCTTAACAGGGAGGATTGTCTGGAGTTAACCCAGTCATGTGTCACATGAAGATGGGACTGAAACTAACCCTTATTTGGGTGTGGGGTTGTCCATTTCTAAAAGTCCATTTTCTAAAAGAAATCCTTGACCCAAGGTAATAAGTGGCAGGGTCAATACTTTAAAACATCTCTAGGTTCATTTTACATTGCTAGAGACTTTTTTTTCATAGAGCAAACTATTGCATTGGCTTTCTGGTAGAAAGAAAGGGCAGAATAATACCGCTCTGTCAGTATATGCTGCATATCATTTGAATGAAATACTTGAATGCAAAAGTAACAATTTCAGTCAAGAATTCTTTGTCTATTACTGTCTCAAAAGATTAAATCAAGTTACAGTTAGGCAACCTCTCCTGTTAACATTAGTCTATATCAGTAAAATAACTCTTTCCAGTTATATCCTTATTACAGGCTTAAGCTTTTTGGAGCAGGCTTTAAAGTTCACGTCTGTCTCTTTCTTATGCTTTGTCTGCTCATAATCTACTTGTTCAACTGGGATATGGGATTTCCTTGAATGTTCTGGACAAATCCATAGATGGAGTAGTACAAAATCCTTTCCAAATCACTTTGAAACATAAATTCGAGGTGTCTTAAATCAAAATCTGTAATCATTATTTATGATACGCATCACAGAACTGGAATGCTAAAGCACCAAACTTGGATTTGCTTCCATTGTTGTCTCTTAGGACAGTTTATGTGAGTTGCTTTAAAAAGTGGTTTAGGTAGGTGATAGGTTCACTGCTTTCAAAGGAAACCAAAAGCACTAGATGTTTAACTCCTCTAGGCTTTCTCTGAAATTCAAACACTAAGATCACTTTAAATACCTTTCCTTAGATCTTTGAAAAATAGACACAAATGACCAGTGTCTGATCCTTTTGGAAAAATCATCAGGAGATAGATGCCAGATTCCCCGCCACCCTTTTGCTACAGATTACAGGTTTGAAAGCAAGCGGTGCTGTTGAGAAAGATAATTTAGTTTGCTTAGGTACCAGTAAGTTGAAGAAAGGTTTCCAAAGAGCCCTGAAGATTTTTCAGTGTTCTTTAATTTTAACTAGTGAGAGCTTTGTCACTTAGCTGTTTCATGACCTAAAACACATCTTGAGGTCAGAAGTATAATCTGAAAAATTACTTTAATGCAATTTAATCCAAACAGTCCTGTTTAATTCCCTTAGACTGGACTAGATAGAACAGTATAGCCTTCCTTCCCTGAAAATTCCTAATATAAAGGGATCATTCCTTCATCCATGATGGCTGAGAAACAACTCTTCCATCAGTAGCTGGCTGATGGACATCTTTTATAGTTCATTATTCCTATGCTGTTTGTTGCATTTTTTCCTTTGCTGTTCAATTAAAATGAGTTCTCTAGAATTTGCTTTATTTCACTGGTCTTTCTAGAGTGAGTTCTTTCTCTCCCCACATCTGAGAAGACGTCTTTGGTAAAAGTTGTGTGTAAATTACTCACCTGCAGATGATTGTTGCTGTAACTGGGAAGCTCATTCATCTTGATCAATTCTGTACCTACAGTACTGCTGCAGGAATCCTGTGTACTCGCAGTGATTGCATGGGTCCCTTTGAACTGCATTCTCGACCACTAGGCCTGCCAGATATTTCCTCTAGCTAAAGAGCATTTCCTGGCCACATTTTTTTGAAGTTCCTAGATGTATGATTGCCTATTGTCTAAGGCTTTCACAGATGGCTTAATCTATTCCAATCACATAAATTGTGCAGCAGAAATTATGCAGTCTTATCAGAGCAGATTTTTCCCTTTTATTTTTATCTTTGTGACCTAAATTGGGATTTGAACTTTGATCTCTGGAGTTGAAAGTTCAGCATGTTGACTCTTCCGTGCCACATAGCATCTTCTGACCTTACAGTGAAGTGCACAGGTTGCACAGTCAGTGCTTTTAACCATCTGCCAGATATGGATGATGACCCCTTTGCACTTTAAAAGATGACACATACTTAACTTGTTTGTGACTTCATAGTTTGAGTTTCAGGGGCTGTATTTTTGCAAAAGCAGGGGTTTAGTCTGTGTATTAAGAATAATGAATGTAGCACATTCCCTGTCTCTCTCTCTTTTTTTTTGCCATAGAAGAAAACATACTTGCTTTGAGAATGCACAAAGGAAAATAGCTTTGGTTCAGATGAATATGCTGTTGGACTCAATTTCAGGTTTTCGCCATGCAGTGTTAAAGATGGATTAATTTTCCGTATAGTTCAGTGTCCTCTGTTTAAGTGACAATTAATTAAAATTACAACTTGTTTTTTACCTCTTTCCTTCTCTTTCTCCTTTAGCAATATCTCCACTCCTCACGGTGCTGTGTTCACATGTCAGCCACTTGTTGTCCAGAGTCTGCTTCAGGTTCCACAGACAAAGTTACCAGACTTGTGTTCTGGTTAGCCTTTTGAGGGGTTGATACCTGCGGCAATCACAAATTGACCTGCTTTGTGTTTGGGCCTTAAAATCATAATATGATCCATTTGTGTGCTGTTATGTATGCCAAAGTTTCATTGTGAACTAACCTTTTGTTCTTTCTTCTGCAGAATGATGTAAGGATAAAGTTTGAACATAATGGGGAAAGGCGGTAAGTCTGTCTTCATTACTTTGATGCTTTGCTTAGTAGAATAATTCAGTTATTAGGAATTTAGGTTAAATGTTTTGTTGGCTTCACTTTCCTTCTTCCTGAATGAAAAACACAGAGTAAAGGCAACAGCAAACAGGTCATACACAACTTGGTTATTTTTAAAAGTCAGTGTGTCATACGACACTTCCTTTGAATTATTTTCATAATATCTATTTGTAAGTAAATTGCAGTAATATTAAAAGTTGTCCAGCCTGAAAAAAATTTAGCCTGATAGTCTTATTTCAGATATATTCCCTATTTGTTTAATTTAACTAAAACCAAATGAAACTGATCAAATTAGTGTCATTCTTTTCTAGTTTCTCACTTCATGATGACCTATCATTGTCGTGCTGTGACTGAGCAACAGATTCAGCAAGGGAAAGTTTTTTTGTTTGTTGGTCTAAAAGTTTCCTTGTTATTTCCTCTGATACTTGGTTTTGAGACCCTTTCTTTTACAAAAAACTGAATTAGCATTTTCAGTGTCTACAATACTGTTTCCAAGGGGTAAAATTGCATAGACATTTCAAAGTAGGTCTCAAAAAGCCCCTTACCTACCATCTAATTGAGAGGAACTCTTGGTACTGGTATAGCTGTTTAGTGGCCCTGTGAACATACAGGAAGACTCCAAGCTTGTTTGCAGCCTCTTTGAGGCTGCTCTTGAGCTCTGGCTGAGGGGAAAAAGGGATCTTGATGTTATGGTCCGATTTCCTTTTTTTGAAGGCATTAACTGGATTGTAAGCATGAATTTATATGCTACTCTTCACAGACATCCTATGAGAATCCTTCGGTTTCTCCCATCCCAGACAATACTTTCAACATGTAGTAATTCACGGTTTCATGATAAAATGCAAATGTTGATAGTTCAACAGCGCAAGTTGTATGTAGTGTTCCTAACAGCCTGTTACTAGCAAAGGTTACTGGCTGAGCTGCTTAAGCTCCTCCTCAAGTATCCTCCTTTGTCAGATTTAGGGATTTTTGTTAAAGCGAAAAAGCAGAGGCATTCTTTGTTGTCAAAGCAGGCAGTAGAGAATAATTTGTAAAGTCTTCCTTAAAAATTGAACTGTTTCATTCACTGAAGTCCTAATGAGGAATTCTGTCACTGAAAAAAAAAAAACTGACTTTTGGTGCTCAAGGAGAAATTTTAAAAGTAATTGTAGCTGGGATCTACTGCCGCCTTTGTCAGCCAGATCATCTCAGCACGCTGCGGTGTCAAAAGCATTGTGTGGACTACAACAGAGCGACTGTGCCACATGTCACAATTTCTTGTCATACCGTGTTAGGACAAGGTAACTCAGAAGCAGAATCTTGTCACCACAGGCTTATCATCTTGCATGTCTTCTGCCTGAGTGCGTTTAAGATGGCAAAGAGCTCAGGGGACAAGAAAGGGTTTTTTCTGAAGTAACATTAAAATGAAAAGGTTGATTGTGTGTTAGTCTAATTATGCAGTTACGCTCGCCTGAATTCCCCATTCCCAAAGTGGTATGCAGTTACAGACAGCAAGCTTGCACCGAGAATGTAAGTGTGTGTGCTTGGTTTCAGAGGAGCTGCCAGATCTAACCACAAATATTTAAGGTGGTCAGGCAGGAATGGGCTCCTTAAACCCTGCAGTCCCTGATTTTGTGTTAGAGGAGTGCACAGACTTTTTAAACTAATAGAATTTGTGGCACCTGAGAACAGCTCTGCTTTTTAATGCATTGAGTGTAGAATGGAAGCCTTTATAAGGGACTTCAGCTCAACTGAGAGCTAAATTACGTTTGTACGGTGCCAGAGGACTATAATTTCATGGATGGGTTTCTTAGTAATATGTAGAAAATGTTATTGTGGGCTGCTTTTTAACAAGGACAATTATTTCTAAATAGCTGAATGTTGTAGGTCTGGTAGCAAGATGAACCCTTCCTGGGAAGGGGCTAAGGAAGCCAACTAACTCTAGAGCTGTTTAAAACAAAAGCTGCATATCGTGAAAGGATACTGAGTGCTGGGGGAGCAGGCTGGATGGACGTTTTGGAAACGGAGCCTTCTGGCGAAAGCACAGGTTCAGCAAGAACTCGTGTGAGCTTCTCCAGAGGTGATTCGGGGTTTCACTGACTTGAAAGAGTTGCCCCTGTGAGCAATATAGGTCTTGAGTTTCTGTGGTCCATTCAGGTCTTCCTATTTCTGCCTGATGGCAAAATTGTTAAGTGATGCTAATAATCAAGCTTTTTGTGGCAGTATTTCGGCTATGCCAAAGCAGAGTTGTTTCAAATTGCAGCAGTGGGGTAAGCAGCTATCAAAGCGGTCTAATAGCTTTCGGAATGATGGTGGCTGTCAGCTCTGTCCCAGAGCTGTTCTTTTAACTTGCCAGTAGTGGAGACGCAGTGTGGTCTCGTGGCCCACGGAAGCAGATGGCGAGAAGTCTGGTTGCAGGAGCCCGAAGGCAGGAACAACCAACCATCTGGGCCTTGTGCAGCAGTGAGATGAAAAATGGGTTTCTAAGCAGTAAACGTCCTTGGTTTGCTGGGTTGTTGCTAGTGAGTTGTAAACTATATTCCACCAAAATGAAGAGGTTTAGATGCTTTGCTGTAGCTTCATATTACTACTTTGCCTAAAGCATTAGAGTTTCTATTCCAAGGTAGGTAAAACAGTAATAAAAACCTAGCAAAGAAAACTATACTGTCATTTTCTGAAAAGCATGCATGTGCCACAGGATTCTGCAGGGTTCCCCTAGGGTGGCTGTGCCTATTGCCATTTTGAATTTATTGAGGCCATTTGTGTATGTGAGTCAAACTCCTGCTATTCAACTGGCAAGGAAACGGCTGAGTGCTAGAACTAGGGGTTTAGTGTGCCACAAGAGCAGGGCTCAGAAAATGATCAGAATAGTTTACATCTGTGCGTATTTTATGTGTCAGTTGGTGAAGGTGCCCAGAGATGCATGACATATGAAAACTACTCGTGAGAAGCATGAGAGTATAAGACTGATCCACCTTATATGAACATTCTGTTTTATATGGATAATCTGAATTACTGCAAGTCAGCTGTGCCATTGCTACTACAGCTGAAGCAGTATTTAAGTTTTGATGTATTAGGCCTGTAATAAAAAAAAAGAAGCAATGTATCTAAATAAAGCAAGCTGTCAGTGACAAACAGTTGCACAGTTACAGTTAGATTTTACTTCAACTCTTGAGAAAAAGCCCCTGCTGTGTTGCACAGGATTTGAAGGATAACTGCAGAGGCAGTCTGGTGAGTCTGTGATTCAGATGTTTGGAGATGTTTGAGTTGAGCATGCAGAGGGCTAACGTCGCAGACCACCTTTGGGAAAGAGGATTTTCAGATTCCTTTGTGTCCTCCTGCTGATGCCTTCCCTCAGGAGCTCAGGACTAACTTTGCTGTGGGAATGTTTGTTGAAACCTTTCAACTGGAACGCATTTTGGAAATTTTTAGGGAGTGAGTTTTGAGTTCAGATATTGGAGTACTTAAACGGAATACTTTTTTGTTGTTTGGACCTTCTGCAACTTTTAATTCAACTCTCACTGAATGTATTTGTTTGTGTTTTGTGCCTGAGGCAGTATTCTTTAAGCCAAAGTGCATAGGAGACTGGTATCCTGTTATGTAGCAGAAATTTATTCAGTAAAGGATACTTTTCTATTGAGGGACGAAGGCATTCTATTTGAAATGTTCAGCTGAATATTGCATTTTGGCAAACTATTTGGAAATGGACCAAAGATCAAGAATGCCTTGCTAAAATAATTAATGCAAATTAGAAAGGTTCACTACCTGCTTGAGGATGAAAGGAGGACATTCAAATATGTTTTTAATGGTTCAGCCATCTGATTTGATTGTGTTATCAAGTATGACCTCTGAATTCAATCAGTGATTCTCTTTCGTTCCAGAATTATCCCGTTCGTCCGTCCCGTGCGCTATGAAGATGTACAACAGAAAGTGAAAACAGCCTTTGGCCAGCCACTGGACCTCCACTACATGAACAATGAGGTACAGAGCCTCGTCATCAGCGCTCAGAGCATGTAACACTCTCTCTGGATGACACCTCCATTTCCTATCCCAAATTCCGTACCCTTAAATTTAATTTTCAGCTCTTCCCTCTGATATGAATTGAATCATTCTGCTCCAGAGGAAAACATGCTGATGCTGACAAAACATCACACTGATGTGTGTATTGTATGAACATCAGCATCTTGCTTCCTCGTACTGGTAGTGTTTGGGAGACTCTCTTGGGGAAGTAAAAAAGGGTATTTGAAGTATTCTGACTGTTGAAAGCAACTATTGCAAGATAATATATATACAGTCTGAAGACTGCAGGCAGTCCCAGAGTCATTTCTTCAGCTGCCTGATAGCAGAGTCAGTACTGCCTGTGTTTGCTGACCAGCAGCAGCCATCTAGACATTTGTGACAACGCTTTCTGCTTGTTGCCCAGCTTGCGGCAAATAAGGGGAGTTAGAGAACTGGGGAGACTCACCGGGATGGGACGCTGTAGGGGGACTGCAGGTGCTGTCATTGGTACAAGAAAGTGACACAAGGAATAGCACTTGTCTCTGAGGAACTGGGTAGTCTGGGCTAATAATCCGAAGTATTCTGTTGGCTTTCTCCCTCTGGATACCCTGGCCTTTCCTTGGTTTTTTTGCTGTGGTGTTGCCCTGCCGCCGTTCGGGACTGCATCCCTAACGAGAGAGATGCGAAGCCCCGTTCACCAGTAGGAGCCGGACAAAAATGAAAGAGGTTCCTCAGTGTTAATAACATTCACGTTTCAAGATGTGAGCGGGCTGTAGAATAGAGGGTGTATGAGCATGATTTCCTGGGGTCTTACTAGCAAGTTTTAAATTCTTCTTTGAAACGCTCTTTCAAAGTCTTAATCTTCTTCATACTAATCTCTGTCTGAAGCCAAATTTTCACTTGATCGTTAGGTCTGGATTCATAAGTATTCTAGGATAATGTTGTCATCAGGGAGTCAGGGGCCTGTCTCTGACTTGTTCTTCGCAAACAACAAGTTCAGGTAGCAATTAATATTTTTGTGTATTGTGCCTTAGCAATTTGCATAGGGCCAGCCATTTCTCTGAAAGGCATGGGAGGAAAACCGTGTTAAAAAGGACAGTAAGACAGTATTGTGATGAAAATTTGTGGAATAATTCAGCAATCAGAGTCCTATCTTAGATTCTGATTTTTTTTTTTTTTCTTTTTCTAATGTTTGTTTAAATACCTATTGTGGAAGTAGACTTACTTTTTCTGTCTTTTCTAATGATTTTTTTTCCTGTTCTTTATTTTGCAGCTGTCTATTCCTCTGAAAAATCAAGATGACCTGGATAAAGCAGTAGACCTCTTAGACCGAAGCTCTAATGTGAAAAGCCTTAGAATATTATTGCTGTCTCAGGACAGAAACCATGTAGGTAACAACTTCTGTAACTGCAGCGAAATGAAGGTTTTTACTCTTAAGTCTCTGAAACATGATGGTAGCCTTAGCCGAGAGTAACAGGAATTAGTAAAATTACTCTTCACAGACACAAATGCATGTTTATCCTCTTTGCTTTGGCTTAGCTATAGGTATTTCTTTTTTTCCTTCTTTTTTTTTTTCCTGACTTCAGCAGTTGTTAAGGGACTAAAATGTTGCAGCTTTTTAAGCTGTATCATATGAAGGCCATTTTATATCAAGTACCCAATAACTGTATTCAGAAAACACTTAATGAGTTTTGTTCACAGAGAACTTTTTTTACCTTTGATTAATAGCATGCTGTTGACAGTGCATGTAATTATCTTGCCTTTAAGAAAGCACAGGTTGTCCTTGAAGACAAGCTGTTAGCACTTTTTTTTTCTGGGTGAGAAGCCTAAGGACAGCTCCCAGTGATTTTTCAGTTCTGTAGCCAGCCTTATTCTGTAGAAACTAAGTAGCTTTTAGCTAATAATGTGTATTCACACCCGAGATGAATTTGATGGTGTGTTGGTTCACTTTCCTATACTGCAGGTTCACTCAACCGACGTCTTTTTTTTTTTTTTTTTTAAGCATTAAGGTCATACAGCTTTTCAAGCCAAAAACCTTGATAGCCTAGATATTTTATTTGCAAATTACCAAATTCTCTTGAAGAGTGTGTGTCGTGGTGAAGGACATTGTGACACAAAAAGCTACTCTGTCTTGAAAGCTCTGTTGGTAGTAGCTTGTCAATCTTCAATGTTCATCCTTATTCAAGTTCTGCAGGCTGTGAGCTCAAGCTCTTGAAATAATCACACCTGCCATTTTTGAATCTGATAATCCATATTAATAGAAATACAAAGACCTTCAGGAGTGTTAACAGCTCTTTCTCAAATGACTGGATACCAAAAGCCGGAAAGGTGTACGAGGGGATGATGCTGTTTCTTGTCCTATGCCCTTTCCCTAAGCATTTGTTACTGGCTGTTCTGAAGACAGTACTTGGCAAGAAGGGCTTTGGTCTGACCTAGTGTAGTCAGACTTTGTTCTGCGTTGTCAGGAAACAGTCTGTAAAAGGTGGCCTCAACTTTTGGTATAACACAGTAAAACAATCTTCTTTTACAGCACTCTATTAATTTCAGTGTCTTCAGACTGCAAACCAGATGTTAAATGACACTTTCTAAACTTTATGTAAGCCACCTACAGTAAACACTTAGTAAATCTCATCCCTACACCAGCCAGTAGCCAGTACTGTGGTGTTGTCCTGTTATTAGCTGTTTTTTCCTCTTTTGCTCAAAGCAGAAACAAACAGCGAAGTCTTCAGTAAGTGCCACTGTTTCCCCCCTCTCCTCCGACTTCCTCTTCAGTTCTGAGTTGCCTGACAGGAGAGCCCTACATGTGATAAAGCAAAAGCCCTGAAGTCTGAAGGAGGTTTCTTGGCTGCATGATCTCATCCCACTGAGGGAGCGGGAAGCATTATTTTTCCTGAAGTACAGGATGCAGATTTTGTTTTGGTTGTGCTCTTTTCTTTTTCTGGGGATGGAAAGGTAATGCCGTGACTTTGGCACAAATATGTATATAAAACAAATTAACTTTACAGCAATAGCTGTGTGACTAGTACTGAGAGCCTGTGTTTGTGAATAGCATTTATATTAATTTTCTTTTTGTGGCTCATTTGTGCTTTCTTTTATCAAGCAACTCGCTTCTGTTGTCAGTCCTCTTTTTGTGTTTAGAAACTAATGGGAAGAACTGGTTAAGTTGAACACCTAGAGTACTAAAGCCAGACTGTCCACATAAGTGGTGTGACCTCTGTACCCTTTATTCGGCTCCCATGAATCTGTTCATGGTAGAGTATATATAATTTTAAATGAGGCTTCCTCCTTACTCTGTGCAAGGGTAATTGCTTATGAAATGAGCAACTATTCCATACTGTACTTTTTTGATTGTGTGGCCTCACACCTTGTTTGCCAGTCATATTCAAATAATTTTCAGAAGTCAGAATTAATTTGCTTGGGGTATATTTGGTTCTGTTCCTCTCAATAAAATAAGTTAACATCAGTTAAATTCTGTAATGCACAAGAGGAAAGGAGTATTATATCCTCTTGTAAAACTAGGTGCTTTGGGACAAAAAGATTAAAACTGAAAGTGTCCGCTAGTATTGAGCACCTGCTTTGACATGCATAGGATCTCATTTGCTTGGGGGAAGTTGGCAATTCACAGTATTTCGTACGTTCAGACCTCAGCGCACCATCCTCAGATAGCTGGTGTCCTGTTCAGTCCTCTGTTAAGAGCCCATGTTCCCTGGATCATCCATGGAGAGAGCACAGAGGTGTTAGCTGCCTGAAGCTGCAGTCTAAATGTTTCCAAGTGAGCATCCTCTGGAGTCTGAAGTGGCCTTGCAGTTCCTCGTGGCAGAACTGTGCATAAGTGCTGCGCATGGAGGGCACCGGTTCTCCTGGGCAGCATCCTACTGCCCTAAATTGCAAAACCATCCTGCAGTTCCTCTTCCTACAAAATTTGCTGGAGTTACCCCTTCCATCTTTGTCAACAAATAGGGGAGAAGTCCTTTGACATGTCTCCTTTCATTTCTCTTCCTGATTTGAATGAGAAGACGACACCGTGGAAAAATTATCTTTAATTAGATTATGTCTATGTACGTTCAGGGAAGGGTGAATAAAAGCAACACAAGCAGCATTCGTGTTGGCATCTCCAAACTCTTTGTGCTCTTAAACGCTCTAGAATTTTATTTTCACTTAGACTGACTGAATTGTCAGTGTACTATTTTAAAAATTGTGGGGAGTCAGCTTGCTATCTAAGTGCTTCTGAAAGAGTGAAAGATTTGTAATTTATCTCTTCTGGCCAAGGTGGCTGATAGAAATTGTAGGTTCTTCCGTGGTCTGGTCTCAGAGAGTGATACGAGCCCCTTCTTGTTTCAGAGGTAGCTGCTAATGGAAGACAAACATTGAGACTTGTAAATCCTGCATTGGATTTGAGGCTGGAGGGCAGCATGCTCTAGTTGTTCGGCTCCTGTTTTACACAGTAATTATGAAGCTTGCTCTCTTGTTGCCTTTATTGTTTGTGTTCTGTGAAGTTAATAAGATTTCAGGCTCTAGAACTGTTTCTCAGCTACTTTCTTGCTACTAAACATAATGATATTTTTGAAACTGTGGCCAGACTGCTTGAGCTCCTCAGTCTCATTTTTTTTCTTTTTTTTTTTTTTATTTTATTTTACCCAACAGACCAGTTCTTCACCCCATTCTGGACTGCCCAAACAAGTCAGGATTAAAACTTCCCAATCTGTCGGGGATGTGAACACACCCTATCAGCAGCCAGAACCCAGAAGTAGGCATCTATCTGTCAGTGAGTATTTTTGCCACTTCTGCTTGTCCTTGTTTTGTGAAATGTATCTCTTGGGCACTAGTATTTATGGTATAGCATTTATGAAAACCATGAGAAATTGAAAGGTTATTCTAGGACAAGGCAGTTCATTTTCAAAAGCTCTTAATATATTTACAATAGAATGTTTCAAAGTTCCTTACTAAGTTGTTGAACAGCTGAGGAGCTGCTAAAGGGGATGTCCTAAAGCCAGATTCACTGAGGTTAGAAATTTGGAAAGCTTACGTGAGTCCATTAAGCTTTTTATTTGGATTGGCAATTTCAGTTCATGAAACCTAGATTTGATTTTATTGGGGGTTTTTATGTTGGACTTTGGAATCTCTCTTTACTCTGTAATCAAGCATTATACTAGCAGCACAGGAATTGGCACTGCATATCTAACCAGTGCCCTACACACTGAGTTCCCTAACCTTTCACACTCGTAATTACCAGGCGAGTAGAGCACAAAGCTAATATCATAGGTGACTGGCACAGCTGCACAGAAGATAATGAGAAAAGTCAAAGTAATACGTTCCTTTGTCTCATTTCCTTCATGTCTCTGTTAGCTTAGTGAACTCATGTTTAGTGGAAAGGTCCATGTAAGACACTAATTTTCATGACTTCTCTCTCTAGTAGATTTGTCCGAGTTGTCCCCATTTCTTTGTGATAACACCTTGTATAACTATGCAGTACTATTCAACTCTGTGCTTGAAGGATGCTCGAAGCTGTTAACTTTTTATATGAAAAACTAAAACACCTGAAACTGCTTCAAAGACTTATGGGTCCAAAAAAAAAGTTTGTGGTTTAGAATCTGGCTCCTTGGTGTGAAACTCGGAGAGCAGTGAAAGAGCAATTAATAGGGATCTGCAGTATGAAGGCTAGTGCCTGAGGTGGTGTTCTGTGTAAATGGCTTTTGCTTTAGAAGAGAGGAAAAGCTAAATTTTGCTGGAAACAGAAGCAGAGCATGGCTGTGCTTGTTACAACTATTTTGGGGCTTGTCAGAGCTAATGCTTCAGACAACAGGTGCTGCAAATCACGAGGGCAGTACTAGGAGCTGGGAATGTCAGAGCTGTTTTGTTTCCAAGTTCTAAACCAGCTCCCTGTATAGAAGAGGAGTGCTTCAGTTTCATTAACTGTAAACTTGAGGCATAATTGTTATAGGAATTAAGATCAGTATTTGCAATGCAATCTTACTGTCAAATAATAAATCCAATTAAACTACAACAGACAGTCTCCATGGTGGGGGTTCTAAACTGGAGTCAGATCCATGCTATTGTGCACAAAGGTAATTGGGAGAGGAAGCTCAGTAGAGGACTTGAGAACTAGACTAGTAGTTGTTGATACTAGACCTGTCTAGCAAACCTGCTTGTATCCTGTCTAGAGTCTGCAGATCCCCTTTTATACAGTTTGCTTTTATGAAGTAGCAAACAAACGGAAAAAGAAGTGCTGAAAACTTGTGAAGTACGTGACTGAAACTGGGATGAAAAGGGTTTTCCCATCCTTTCTAGTCTGAAGTTAATATGCACAAAAAGAGCAACATTGCTCCATCCTGCGAAGAAGGCAGCAGTATCCCTGCATATCTGAACACCATGTTTCTTTTTCACAGACAAATTCAATGCCAAAAATATTTTATTTAAAAAAAAATATTTTTCCTTTATTGGCATTCTAAGGTATCCAAACAATGATGCCAAAGCTAACAGACTACCGAGTGTCTGTCGTGGGTAAACTGTATAGTAATCAGGGGCCCCTTCTGTATCCCAGTTGTACAGACTCTTTCCTCTTATCCCAGCTTATGGATGCTTTCTGATCAGTCTGTCATTCATCAATCAAGAAAGCATTGGTTTTATTTTCTGAACATGTCAAAGTACCAGACTGTTAAATTACAAAGAGGTCCAAGAAGAGTTCCTGTTCTGTCAGAGGTCTGATGGTAATTTGGCAACAGCTCAGTCTTGAATCAGTTTTTTCTTCCTTCTCTCTCCTATCTTTGATTTGAAAAAGGAATGTACCCCTGTTTCTTAGCGTTTCAGGCATAGAGACTTTCCTATTCATACCACATCGTGCAATGAAAGTCAAAAGCAGCGTTCAACAGAAATTGTCTGCATCCAGGAGATATATTTGTGTAGTTCCTGTCTTCTGAAGTGGACAGGCCTCAAGCCTGCTGTCACCAGCTCAGAGGTTTGGAAGTAAAGATAACTTTTATTAAAAAAAAAAAAAAAAAGTTGCTAAGCATTCTGGCAGCACTTGTGTTTTTTCCACTCACTTCCTTTGATATACATTGATTTAGTGCCGACTTCCTTTTCCTGCCTAGTGATGGTGGCCTTTCCACAATAGCGGCTGGGCCGATGCCAGCAGGACTTGGGCTCCCTTTTGCCAGCCATGGCATTGTA